>NW_020799125.1:11290457-11355689 GCF_003259725.1 Athene cunicularia | reverse complement strand
AAAAAAAAAAAAAAAAAAAAAAAAAAAAAAAAGCAAGCCCGAACCTCTTGATTTGATCCCTACCGTGTTCCCTAACAAATGCGCAGGGAGCCCCGGGGGAAGCGGCTGCTGGGCTGCCCTAGCTTTCACCTTGACCCAGCCTTCCTTGACCTGGTGCCCTCAGCCCTGCCGTTACTGTTAAGTGCTTTTTCACAGATGGAAGGGCCAAGTGCTGTTACAGCAGAAGGCAGAAGGGGTTTTTTCTAGCTGGAACTGAATTTAATTTGTCAGGGGATCGTGTTTGTTGTGAAAGATGTAATGAATATGAGGAATACTTTTTCATTTATGTTTTTCCCTTCCTTGTTTAATCTCTACAGTATGGGTTGCACCAAAAAGTGGTGGGTGATATTGAAAATATTCTTATTACATTATTTTTATGGGTTTTGCTTCATGTCCTGAGATCTCTCATGAGGTTAAAAAAAAAAAGTGCTTAAGTGCTTATTTTCCTTCTCACTTGAAAACATAAGTGACTATTTAATAAGAAAAATATGTTTAAAGTGTTGAACTTCAGATATCTGTGGTGGATGTGATGAAATGCTGAGATATCACGTCGTCTTTTTGCCATCAAGACCACGTGTCCAGGCTGCCCGTTTCTAACAATGTCTTGTTGTTGAGTCCGTCGTTCTAGGAAAAATGACTCTGTGTGAGTGTGCTGGTACCAATTGTACCGGCTCCTTGATGCTTCTGCAGCCACTTTGTTGGAACCTTATTTTCCCTTGGTTTAATAATTTATAAAATGCCTGTTGCCTCTAGGCACATTTCATCCAGTAAGAAGAAAAACATCAACCAGTGTTTACTGGTTATGGAGCCTGAGGTTGACAAATAATAAAGCTTTTGTGGATGAGGGGATGCCTCATTTTTATCTTATATAAACTCATGAAAAGGCAGGGTTTGTGCTAAAAGTCTTCTGGGGATGGTGTTCCTTTCTTATCCCCATCCTTAGAAAGTTCTCTTGCCTGCTGGTGACAAAGTGGGTTTTAACTGTGACCTTCCTTAACCTGTTTTTGGATCTGCTTCTCCTTTTTGCTTTTACCGATGTCTGACTCAAGTTTGGCATCTCTCGGCTATTTAATGGTTGTGAATTAAGATAGCAAAATCAGGTCTTACATCTTCACAGGCTTTGTTTCTTTGGCATGAAAGAGGTCAATCTCTTTTGGGGCAATAAATTACCCTCTCAAATCCTCTGCCAGATACTTATGAACCACTATCATTAACTGCGTTTTGAATCATTCATTGAGCTGGTGGGGGAAAATTGGCCTGCAGTTCATCTTGTCTCCTTTGAAACTGCTAAATGATGATTCAGTGACCTTAGTGGGCAAATTATATCACCAGCTAATTGGCCGAAGAAGAAAACCTTGCCTGATATCAAACAAACTGACTGCTACTGTTCTTCACTCTGAAACCCTCTGCTGCCCCAGGTGATACCTCCAGTTTCAAATAGTTGTGGGGTTTTGTTGAGGCACTGGAAAGGGGACATAGTCAATTCTTTCTGTTAGCCATAGCTATGCATGGTATCCATTCCAATTGTAGCGGATTTTGAATGTATTGTCCCCTAAAGTATAAAAATCTTAACATTTCAAGCTTGCCTTCCCCTGTGGATAGCCCTCTCCTCTTCCTCCTCAGAGGATGAAACTGCTCACTGGGGTGTAATGTTTTTGGAGGACTTGGCTCTGCTGGGGGTCCCAAGCAGAGCTGAATTTAGGAAGGAGGTGAAAGCATGATGCAGGGATCCTGCTCGTCACCTTGCTGTCTCCATCTCTGCTTTGGCAAAGACCTTTTCAGGAGTGATGATGTGCCTTCCCCTCGATGTGCCTGGCAGCTGCATGGCAATGTGGGTCAGGATTACTCCTGGCATGGGCAACCAAATGTGCTGTACGGCTGGTCAGGGCCAGGGAGAGGGGGACGGTGAACTCTGCTGACACTAACGGTCAGCCCGACCTCGCTGCTTGTTTGCTTGTTGAAACTAATTCAGGGCTGGTGGCTTCTCTGCAAGGAGGGCTGTAATTGCAGGTGAGTGCCGGTGTAGAAGCATTCACGCTCCATGCATTCAGCCTTCCTTGCTTAAAGAGCTGCAGGAGTGAGCCGGGATGTGTGAAAGGGGTCAGCTGTTGGCTTTCTGCAAAGCTGTTAGTTGAGTTGTTACACCACCTCCTAGGATGGCCCTGCCAGCTGGCTTATCCTTTAGGGAAGTTTAAAGAGGCTTATCACAATCTTACTAGAAATCTGTCGTCTTCTATTAATCTACTTGTCTCTTTTCATCTCCCTTCCATGTGCTCCCTTCTCATTCATCTCGATGGCACTGTTCTGCCTGCTCTGCTGCTGGTCGACACCAGCTGTGCCGCTTGCCAAAGTCTTGTTTAGGGCATGTTCATTTGGAGATTGTTGCTTTGTTGTCTGGCATGTTTTTTCTTTATATATATATATATATATATATATATATATATACACACACCATATTAATTTTTTTTTTTTAAGATGACGCTCTTGAAAGGACAGCAGAGCCCGGGTGCTTTGCAGGCTGGGGTGGGGGTGCAGGAGAATCACGGTACCCAAGAGTGGTCAGACTCCAGCTCTGAGTAAGCCAAAGTCCCCTCCTATGCCAGGTCCTGCCCAGCAGTGGGCTCAGAGTGGAGCACAGCTTGCCTTGCTGCTGGCAGCAGCATAAGGGACAGGTAATTGTGGATGTGAATCACTGCCTGTGCCTTCCCCTCTGAAATCAAGACAGTTCCCACTGGGGGGGGTAAAGCTGCACTTGGTGGGAGCAAAGAGCACAGATGAAGGGCAGCAGAAAAAAAAAAGCTAAACTTTGAGAGGTGAGAGGAATGAATGCTACAGGCCAAGTCTCATGGCAAAGTGGGCAAGCGCTCATCAGTGAGAACTGGTGATACTGGACTGAGTCTGAACTCAGTGGTGCCCCTGGGCACCCACGCTAGCTGGGACAAATGTTACTTCCAGAGTAATGGGGTTCTTAACGGACCTGTTCCTTGCAGGTCTCACAGAAGCGTGTCAGTACTGGGGTTAACAGCCACGTAGGCACCAAGGAAAAAGAAGAATAGCTTGAGGAAGGCTAGCCTTAATACCCATACAAAGCAAACAAATGGTTTATCATTTGACATGGATTAGGTGAGCTGTGAGATGCCTGGGTGGGGAATGCGAAGCGCTTGACAAAGGTGGCTTGGCCATCCCTGCTTCCAGAGACAGATCCGCCTGCTGATGCAGGTACCGGTGCTGCCAGGAGCCGTGTGTCTCCTCGACTTTCACAGGGATGCGCTTTCTCCTGTACAGCACATTGTTTGCTATCCTTGAGTGTTGCTGGCTGGCAGGGAAAGTGATCGGTGTGTTTTTTTCCAGAATAGTCAGCTGATTTTATCCCATGGGAAGTGGTTGAAAAGCAGGAGACAGGTGGATTGGCATTCCTGCTTTGTAGCCTTTCCGTAATTCCAGCAGGAGAAGGATAAACGGAGAAGTGCAGTTGCTGGGTACTTTTCTATGTTTGCATTTGAAAGAGCTTGATAGGCTGTGATTAATGAGGCTAAATGGAAGCTTGATAAATGGTAAATTCAAATGAACTTCAAACAAAAATGGCTTTATAAGGCTTTTGGTTGTGTGCAAAGTGCAGATTGTGGGTTTCATCTAGTGCTGTTTGGTTTGCGGTTGGCAGAGCGTGGTCGTCGCATGGGCTGTCCCGGTGCCAAGGTGTGTCCCCGTGTGTCTGCTGCAGGGATTGCTGCCGTGCAGGGGTCCTGCCCAAGCCGGGTCTGTGCAGACCCTCCTGCAGGCAGTTGTTTCTTTCCTGCTTTAGGTTAATATAATATTTCATAATTTTGACTATGACATCTGCATCCCGGAGCCCCTCATGTCCCCATATCCAGGCTCTAAATTAAGTATGCTCTAAAAGCAGCAGGCCAGCTACCATGGCCTTGAAGATCAGAACCATTGGCCTAATCTATTTTTAAAGTGAATTAAACTAGAAAAAGGTACTGCCACTCTAGAATAAGAAGCCACCTGGGGAGTTAACCCAGAATAGTTGTTCTGCTTTGAATTCACACCCTATCTCACTTCAAGATAACTTTCCTTTCCAGATTCTGTAAGCACAGAATACGGGGCATCACTTAAGCAAGATCACCCAACAGAGGCAGGAAAATTTTCCCGAGGTCTTCTCTGCATCATCTCCCAGTGATCTGCACTCACTCACTCCTTAAGCATCCTTTTCTGTCTTGTTTCTTGCTCTCTCTTCTGCAGAGATTTGCACTCCTTTCCCACCCCTGCCTCTGTGGTTTGCTGTAGCACCCTGACTGCCAGCTCCCCGCAACCTCTGCTCTCCCCCCCTGCCCTCTGTCTGCCTTTTGTGTTGGTTGAAGGCGGTGAAATGAGCATCCCGAGTGCTCATCTCCCCAGAGGTCCACGGCAAGATTGTGCAAAGATCTTTTCTTTAGTCTGGAAGGGACCTTATCACCTTTCTCGGTGAGTCAGTGTGAGCACTAGGTAAGAGGCAGCATCAGGTGCCTTTTTCTGAGCTGGGGCTGATAACCCGAGCTGGGCAGAGGTGGCAGGCGTAAATTATTTGCAACAGCTGACCTAGGCGCTGCTCTTGTGCTGCTCTCGTCTTGCGTTGGCTGGGAGGAGGAGGAGGGGGGATATTTGCATGATGTTTTCAGTTGTGCTGAGACACTATGCTGTTACATTGCTCCTTCAGATTTGTCAAGCTCAAGTTAAATGTATATAATTTTAACAACTCATGATTCTTTGGGGGCTGACTCATGTTTTTCTGGCCTGAATGAATCATAGCTCTTGAACTCCATTGCTAAATTCATTATGCAACAATTACAGGGTTGGAAATGCCACCCTAAGTGCACACAAACAAGCTGGCAGCAATTTTCCCCTCCTTTCCTCTCACCCTGTGTTGCCAAGAGACCTCCCTTGTGAATTTGCTCATTAGCTCTGGCCTCTGCTCTGTAGGTAAGGGTCTGTTCAGCACGCTCTGGTCTTGATGCTTTGCCCTTAAGCTGGAAGGGACAGAAGTTGCAGGTCAGGTGTCTCTGGAAGAGAATCACAGAATCATCTAGGTTGGAAAAGATCTTGAAGATCATCTAGTCCAACTGTTCACCTAGCACTGACAGTTCCCAGCTCCACCAGATCCCTCAGTGCTGTGTCAGCTTGACTCTTCAACCCCTCCAGGGATGGGGACTCTACCACCTCCCTGGGCAGCTCATTCCAACGCCCAACAACCCCTTCTGGAAATAAATACTTCCCAATATCAGGTCTAAACCTTCCCTGGTGCAACTTGAGGCCATTCCCTCTTGTCCTATCACTTACTACTTGGTTCAAGAGACTCATCCCCCCTCTCTGCACCCTCCTGTCAGGGAGCTGTAGAGGGCCGTGAGGTCTCCCCTCAGCCTCCTCTTCTCCAGACTAAACCCCCCCAGTTCCCTCAGCTGCTCCCCGTACGACCTGTGCTCCAGACCCTGCACCAGCTCCGTTGCCCTTCTCTGGACACGCTCGAGTCATTCAATGTCCTTTTTGTAGTGAGGGGCCCAAAACTGAACCCAGTAATTGAGGCGCAGCCTCACCAGTGCCGAGTACAGGGCTCAGATCCCTTCCCTGTCCCTGCTGGCCACGCTATTGCTGACACAAGCCAGGATGCCATTGGCCTTCTTGGCCCCCTGGGCACACTGCTGGCTCATGTTCAGTCAGCCAAGAAGAAAGGCAACAGTCTAGGAGGGAAGGCTGGAGATGTGCAGCTTTGCTCATTGTTGCCAGTTGCCTTAATTTTGTCCCAACAGGTCCACGTGAAATTACGGCATCGTCATGGCATCTCTAATGAACCAGATGGGGAAAACCCCAAGTATGAGACATTGCTCTACAGTGACTCCATGTGGCAATATTGAATGTTGGCAGCATTTCACAGGCACAAATTCTTCTTGGTTATCTGCGCAGCAGCTCAAAGGTCAAATACACATCTGAAGAGAAAGACAAAGGAAGGCATGAGCCCCATGCTGGCTGTGAAGTAATACCTACCATCATTTTCTCTACTTTATGGTACTAAGATGAGATTTGGGGATTTGTGTAGGACTTGGTATTTTATTACCGTGGTCTTGAGCAAGAGTTCATCTGGTATGTGAAATTATGAGGAGTTTTGTACTGGGTGGGCTTTGCTTGCTGACTTGTTTAACCCACCAAAGCAGCTGGTGGGAGCTGTGCTGTAGATCTGTCAGCGGGATGCGGAAGGGCCGTCTCTACCATCTGCAGGATCAGATCAGATTTCTGGCTTTAAGATGCCCATGCTACCAGAATTTGACTTTCACTACTACTTCTCAGAACAAGTATTCAGCTGAGGTACATACCGAATGGCAGGGTGGGTACCTGTGCCCAGGAACACTTCCAGAAAGTCTCCCTTAAGAGCCGCCATTCTTCCTAGCTGAGTTCTGGCCCTTAAATCTCAGTATCTTTGGGAAGAGTGTCTCCACTGGGCAGGTCTGGCTGTTTGCACGTCCAGGCATGGCTACACATTGAGGCCCCAGGGAAGGATGTCTAAACCTTGTGATTATGGGTGGATGAGGTTCTCCTTGGCCTGTGGCAGCAGAGCCTTAGTGGTTGTCCCAGAAATGGCAGAAGCAAAGTAAGAACTAGGTTGATGAGGACAAGAGCAGTACCAGCATTTCTGGTACCATGTTCATGGTCAAGTTAACCTGAAGTATCCAAAATCATATTTTCAAACTAAGAAATGGTAAATATTTGATGAAACTGAATGTCAGAGCAACTGTGTTGTCAGAGCATCAAGTCAAGCCAATGTACCATCTCTGAGTGTGGCCAAGAGTAGATGCAGAAAACATAGAAAGTAGGGCATGTATGGTGACGTGCGGGTTGATAACTGTGCCTAAAAATAAGGTACTTTAGAAACATAAAATCTGCCTCACAAGCAAGGCAGTGGCAAGCTGCTCTGAGTGTCTGATTTAAGACTGAAACTGGTGATGTTGGCACTGCAGAAAGCTGCTAACGTTTTGTTAGCATTTTGCTAGCAAAACATTTTGTTTCAGTCTGATGGTTTGCATCTAAGATAAGGCAAGTTATTCTGGAGCTGTGCTTGAGCAGAGGTGGAAGGGGGAGGCAGTGGTGGGGCTGTTGGCAGAGATGCTTTTCCTCAGCCCAGGCCCGCCGGCAGCAGCCTGCTTCTTGTGCAGGGTTTCTGCTGATCTGCATTTTAAGGAGCCTTTTTCCCCTTGAAGTATTACAGTTTAAACTTTCTAGAAGATGCACTTATAATATTCCTGCAGGCTTCAAGGGAAAACAGTCTCGACTGCTGTGTGGAAACCATACCTGGTGGTGCTGAGCTTTGGTGCTGTTGTGAATGGGCTTATACTGGTACCCTGTAGCACCTATATGGTGCTGCTTGTCAGCATGGGGCAGGGAGGGAGGTCTGTTAGTGTTGGACCAGCAGCCTCAGGGCCCCCTTCTTGTATCCTGATGGCTGACCTTGACCCGCAAAGGCTAGGTGTACAGGAGGATAAATTTTTTGTGAGTGGTGGCATGTGTGCAGTTTAGCTTTGAAATAAATAAGTCATTGTGGAGTTCATCAAGGTATAAGGGCTGTGGCTTAGACAAGAAATCCAGATGTTTGAGCCGTGTGGAGGCAAGGCACCCCACACTGTAGTGTGGATAATTAATTTTTTCCAAAGTCTCACCTCTTTACTCTCCCAGCAGAGCCTGCAGGCACCCCACAGTTCCCTGCACAGCAGAGGCAGGTGGGCAATGCCACCTTGGGTAGCTGTACGGGCTCCCTGATGGATGCAGGATGGGTCAGAGGGCACCTTTTTGTGTTATTTGGTTAAGATCTTTTGAGGATTATTGGAATGGTTATAGATATGCTCAATAGTGTCTGTAAGGATTAGTGTTGAAAGCATTTTGTTAGCAATAATTAAATACAACAGCTGTTTAAAAAGGATAAATCAGATTGTTGGGAAGAGCAACCTCTCTTAAATCTCCCACAAAATCAATATTCCTCCTGTCAGGTGTGTAGCAAACACTTTCAAATCTTGCCAGTCGTTTCCAAGCCCACCACATCATCCTGACAGCAGCACTTCTTGCCAGACTCTCAAAACCTCTCTCCACGCTGCAGCGGGCTGTTTGGCGTGGTTGGCTCTGGCACCAGGGTGCTCTCAGCTGGGTGGTGGTTCCGCCCAGCAGGTGACATCTATCCCATGGCCAGGGGGTGGAAAATGCCTGGTGCTAGTGGGCTGCAAGCTCCTGTGGTCTGGTAGTCTCGGGACTCTCCTACCTTCTGCAGGAGCTGATGCATCCCTCTGGAGCTGACCTTGGATCACTGTGTGCTATGTCTAGGGGTCCAGCTTGGAAGTAGTTATTATCTCTTGGTGTTAACATTGGTTGGGAGAAAACGCAAGTATGTATGAGCAGGGACGAGTCTTCTCTTGCACACCAATATCATCTCACAGCATGTGATGTCCACTCCTCCTGTCTGATTGTTGTGGTGGCTTTCTTGGCCACTGACATTGTCACCACAGTGCCATAAAGCTGGCAGAATCAGGTCTTTCATTGGGAAGAGAAGAGCAAGGCAGGACTGTCTTCTGGTGGCAAAGAAACCAGAAAAAAAAAATTAAAATAGAAGCATGTAGTCCCATCGGATAGTAACTCCCTGGGGGGATGCTGTGTCCCCCAGCCTGCTGCAGCAAGGCACAGCCACAGGGGCTGCATAGCTGTGTGGGGGCAGGTGGGATGCCCACTCTCGCTGTCACCTCTGGTGCGTGGCGCAGAGGTGACAACGGGAGCCGGTGTCCCCTAGGAGAGGTACATCCCTGTCAATAGCTGAGAGCCTGCCGCCCTGCCGCTGAAACATCCCGTGTTGGCACGGCTTGAGCTGCTTAGGAGCTGTATATG
This sequence comes from Athene cunicularia, assembly GCF_003259725.1. Classification (NCBI taxonomy): domain Eukaryota; kingdom Metazoa; phylum Chordata; class Aves; order Strigiformes; family Strigidae; genus Athene; species Athene cunicularia. Next base: position 11,346,758 of record NW_020799125.1, on the reverse strand, counting down.
GAAAATCCAGGCACTTATCTAGCTTGTTGCTGTGCCAGAATAGGGCTGTTCCCAGGATTACTTTTTTTTTTTTTTTTTTTTTTTTTTTTGTTCCACGGGCCAAAATGTGTGTAAGTGGCTTTAAACAATGGAAGGATTTCTGTTAAAACGACTGGGGTGCGGGCGAATAGGGCTTTAATTTGTATCTTAAGGGAAGGGTGTGGGCTCTTGCAATGGTGTTTTTGAGATTATGTTGGTTATTAGCTTTGGGGTTTGTTCTCATTTTAAAGCCTGTTTTGGGGAAGAATTTGTTGTCATTTTTCAAATTACAGATCTCTAATATGTAGTTTAAAATGTCAGGAAGGGGGATGCAGTTTTGGAAGCCTCCATGCATCTGTCTGTTGCAGGGCTGATAAAAACCGGAAGCTTTAACCAGAAAAACAAATAAAAGGAGGCAATATCACTGTCACAGATGGATCGGGCTGCTTTCCCTGCAGGTGTCTGCATTGCAACACACTCTGACATGTAACGTGCTGTGGAAAAAATAAACGGAGAGCCGAATCGGAGACTTATGCCCTCAATTAATTTTTGTTCCACATAATCGGAGCTGCTGCATGCCTTTCCTTCAATATTTAACTGCCTGGCTCAGAAGATGGGGCTGCTCTTGTGTGAGGGAAGTTGGGATTCTGTTCATGTTTGCACAGAAATCCCATTCTGATCTTTTTCTTTTTTTTTTTTTTCCTAAGGGCAGGGATCCTGCTGCTCCTCTGATGCTAGAGATAAATTTTGTTAGTAGATATTTTTCTTTGGGAGAGCAAAGGGGAGAGGGGAGTGGTGTGTAATGAATTCTTAAAGGAATAAAATTTCCTTGTCTTCAAGCATCGTCTTCTCTGGCTGTGTGCTGCCTTGAGCCTGTGTCTGTCTGCACAGTCCGCGGGGAGCAGAGGGGAGAGCTTTGCTAATGGCTTGATGTATACAGTCCTCATCTGAGGAAAAAAAAAAAAATTGGTACAATTAGTGCGTGCTCTCTGTAGATTTACAGGCTCTTGAATAGTTTTCTCTTTTTGCACTAGGTTAAAAGGAGACAACTTGTTTTGGTGTGTAGTTTGAAACTGAGCCCCGAACTTAGTTTCTGATTTTTTTTTTTTTTAATGTCATTCAAAATCGGTGTTAGATTTTCAAGTTCAAGCTAACTGAAATATCCCTCTCCCTTCTCTGCGTGGCAATCTGATGGCCAAGAGCCCAGAGCATCTGTTTTTACTGATTTGCCCATCAACCTGAAAGCAGGAGGCAAACCCGAGGTTTCACCTTAGAAAGCACAAGGGGGGCAGGTGGTTTCTGCAGCTCGAAGGTACCCTCGAAGGTGCACCCAGCACCTGGTCTGGAGCTACACCTCAAACTGGGGGCTGGAAGGGCCCGCGCTGCCCATGGGTGTGGGGGTGAGGCCAGTGAGAGCGGAGCTCGGCTGCCGCGCCTCGGGAGCCTGCTTGGTGAGTTGGATGCTGGGGAATTAAAATGGAGAGGGGAGGAAAAACCCCAAACTTCTCTGTGGATAATTTTTATGTTCACTACAAGTTCTGGATTTGAAAATCTACCCAGGCAAAGATAGTTTAATGTAGAAAAGTTGGCAGCCTTGAGAGCGCTGTGTGGAGCAGACATAGAAAAGAGCATTTGCTCTACGGATTAAAGTTTTCTAAAACGCCTCCAAGTCCTGCTGCCTTGCATTGGGAATTGGGCTTAAGGAGCAGCTTTGCACAAGGACCATGTGGAGGGAAGCACTGAGTCGGTCCAGCTTTAGTGCTCTGGCTTGCTCCTAAATCGTGTGTGTAAGCTGTGCTTGGGCTTGTGTCGTTCTAAAGCAAAGCCCTCCGTGGCTGCGGCCACGTCCAGTGAACCCCAAAACAGCTCTCCAGCTGTTGATAAGAGCTTAATGGCCAGCGTATGTATGTCTGGGGCCCACCACCAGATTTCTTTTGCTTGTCACTGAGGTGCCACTAGAAAGAGCAGCGTGTTTCCAAGCATGCTGATGTGGGGGAGGACTGCTTGGCACAGAAGGTCCTTTTTTTAAGGAAGCCCACGATGAAATATTGGTAGGATAAAGAATGTATATTGTGCCGTGTTGAGTGTTTAGAGGAAATATATAGTGAAAATACTGAGGGGTTTTGCTCAAACAACTGCCAATATTGTTAGGAGTGGAACAGTTGGGAGGAGAAAAGAATGAATCACTTAAAATTTTCTATTACCAGCACTGCCTCCAAAGAGATCTTTTGACTTGATTTGCTTTTTTCTTCTTGGTTGTATTTCATTCCCACTGCTAGGAAAGAGCTCATTGAAGAGGGAGAGATTATCTGGAACTAGAGATAAAGCAGTCAAACCAAAATGTTTTTAATTCTCTGGGGAAGAATTTGGCTTTAAATTTTGAGCTTTCCATTAAGCTAGAAAAATAACTTACACTGATGCACCTTCACCACCCAACTTACCTTTTCATCAAGCAGCAATGAAACTTCCTTTGCTGCAGATGTGTAAAACAGTATCTTCACTTTAAGAAGGTAATTGGGGCACAGATTAAGTTACTTACTTTGCATACAAGAAACCTGTGGGAAAGCCAAGAATCTCTCCCGAAACTCCCAATTTCTGATGAGATCTCTCACCCAGAAGACTTCTGTACCTGTTCTTCCTCACCAGCACTCCAGGGCAGACTGTAGAAGTTGTGTTCCCTAAGGGATCTTGGCTGAAAGAAATACCTTTTTTTGGTTTTGTTTTTTTAAAGTGATGTTTCCTGCCACTTTCCTCTTAATTTCTTCAGGAAGAACCATTCGTTTGGTAGTGCTGAGCATTTGCTGCTTAAAATGCAGCAGAAGCCCCAAGTGAGGAAAGGAGCTGTTTGCTTCGAAGATACCGGTGAAATTAAATCATGCATCAACAATTCTCATGATTTTCACTCCTCTGTGTGGTTAACCTGCGGGTGCTGTGGGACTCGCAGCACAGTACAGGGAGAATCACATGAAGCACACAAGAATTTGCTACCAGAAGCAATAGCCAGAGCTGTTGGAGTAGCACCGCGGGACGAGTAGGGCTTCACCAGTGCCTCACAGCTGGAGCACAGGACTAGAAATAATAATCCTGAGGTGTGGTGTAGCTCTTGCAGTGAGTTTGCTGCCTGAAGTCAAGCAAGTGACCTTGTTCTGTATTCATCCGTTCATCAGTGGATGCTCTTGACCTCTGGAGAAGGGTTTGTTACATATTATTTTGAAAGTACTGGCTTAGGTGTATGTCAAGCTGTTGTTTAATGTGCTGCCTTGGGCTGTGTTCAGGGTTCGTGTGTTACCAGCACCAGGTTTCTGACTTCAGCTTTGCTGTCATCCCTGACGTGGCGGTCAGTGCCCGCTTGCATCGCAGGTGTTGCATAGAGATCCAGACAAGGCAGATGGTACAACTTGTCTGGCAAGGTGTGATGATACTAGAGAAAAAAATATTTCCGTTTCAGAGAAGAAATGAAACCCTTCAGGAGGCTGGAAATGCTGCATTTTGAATTGCTTACCACTGCAGCCTTTCACCATGGGCATTTTCTCCTTCTCCTCCACTGGGCTTTGTAGGAAACATGTTTGTCTTGTAGCATTGCAGGTGAAAACAGGTGTTTTGGGGCTGTGATCCCTCGGAGGGGCAGGCATGTCTCTTGTAATGTGAACTCCCCTCCCCATTCTGCTGTATGGTCGCTGTTGGTGTCTGACCCTCTGTCTGTCTTCATTTGGGAGACCCGGTGGCTGAGTCCCGTTACAGGTGTGTAAGGCTACAATGGTTTGGATCATTGGGTGTAGGGCTTGATGCAGTGGCCTTGGTGATAATGCTCTAATGAAATGTTTTTCTGAAAGGCAGGAGGCAAGAGAAGAAGTTATAATAAGGAAAGAAACCCTGGTTCTAGGCTATGGATGTCTTAGTACAAAAGACCCTCTTGTCTTGATGCATCCTTTACTACTTTAAAAAAAACCCAAAACTCTGCAAACCCCAAGAACTCTTGATCCAGAACAGGGCTTGCTGTTCCCATCAGCAAGCCAGAAGAGGGGTTGAGTTTCCCATTTTCCTGGAGGTATTGCAGATTGCTGCAGGGAGCAGCTTGCGTGCCGGTGGTGGGGTGGGGAGCACCTTGGCAGAGCCGGCATGGTTACGTGCTCGGCAGTGACACAGTTTAGGAAATGACTTGGAGCGAGTTCCTCTGGGGAGGGCGGGAGGGAGATGCTTCTGCCCTTCTCACCCCTGGTCTGGGCTGCGGGGAGGGAGGGAATGGACCTTGGCTCTCTGTGTATGGTCAGCTTCATGGTACGTCCATGCTTTGGGCAGCCCCCCCCATGTCCCCCGCTTTATTGTCTCTTGGGGGCAGTTGTGACTTTCTTTTCCTGCTACTCCTGCCTGTCCCTCCATCTGTCACCTCCTTCTCTCAGTGGCTCTCTGGATGGTGTTACCCCTGCTGGGCTGCCAGTGAGCTTTTCCCTCATCCGGGAGAAAGTGATGAAGAGCTGCTTTGGTGCTTCCTCCAGACCTTGGGGAGATCCTGGCCAACAGCAGAAACAGCAATACAGCACACACATCTTTGGCTGCTTTGTATCACCAAGCAGTGACAATCCTGAAGATGATTCCTGGAAGAGAAGCCTGTGTGTGAATTCTTCACTGGTGCTCATTGCCGGAGAATGGGTTCAGCAAAGGGGCTGCGATGGGCTGGTTATCTAGCATTTTGTGGGGGACAAATAGCACAGATTGGCCTTGGCCCTTGTATAAAGCAGAAGGAGTAAATTTGGCAATTCCTCACCTTGCCATGGTGCAGGAGTTGATTCTTAGTGAAATAAATAGATCAGCCACCTCCTCTGCAGGCTGCCTATGTGCTCAGATCCGTGATGCAGGCTTTTGTGCTTAGTTTCCAATTCCAGCTGTGAGAAGATTTGCTTGAGGTAGAGAGGAGAGGGCAGATTCTGTCACTCTTCATGCCACTGACTTGACTTTATGCTGCAAACGCAGATGCTTCACCTAATCAGCTGGGCCCAATCCTGCAGGTGCCTCCTCACAAGCAATCCAGTGAATGAGAGTGATCTCCTTGACTTCAGAAGTGGCCGCTCATGTACCTGGGTCTTGAGTTTTACCTTTGCTTGAAAGATGTATAACTTAGTTCAGCAACTAGAGAATTCTTCTGTTTCAAGGTGTCCCATTCAAGGGTTGCACTTCCAAGGTTTGTGTTTATTTTAAATTTTTTTTTAAGTGCAATAAAATCGATGTCAGTTGATGACACTTAAGTGAAGGGCTCTTATGTTTATGTTCTGCTTCAGTGCCATGCTGTGCTTTAAGTAGTGCCTTGGGGAGATATGATGGAGGTTTTGCAGGTCGTAGCTCCAGGCTTCATTGTCTGGTGGGGAGATGAGGAGGCTCTTCAGCATCACTCAGCAGTGTGGCTGTTTTAATGGATCCAGCTCCAACCTCAGCAGTATTATGGCATAGTGTCTGCAAGTTGAATCCTTCATAGGAAGGTTGAGAGGGACAGCTCTGAGAATGTACTGGAACAGGAAAATTAGTGCACTCAGTTTTCTCCTTTTCAGGATGCAAGTGCCAGCCTCTAAATGTGAAATGGGAAGAAGGGGAAGGACCCCTCCCGGCAGGGTTGGTGGTACAGGGTAGGTGGCTTGTTGCAGCCACTGACTCACTAAAACTCGCTTCACAGAATCGCCGTCTCTTGTTGTATTGCAAGTGAGTAACCAGTGCCCTGAAAGTCCTTTTGAGCTTAGTGAGGTGAGTCTTTGTACTGAGGTGAGACAAAATGTAGAGGAAATGCAGACTTTTTAAAAAAAGATTGTGTTTGCCAACCCTCACACGCCTTTTGTAGGGACTGATCTTTGACACAGTTCAGCAGGTCTTTCTCTGCCACAGCACCGAGGCGACAGCAATGGCACAAGTGCAATACAATAGCGAGCGTCTCGTCTTCCTTTTGGCCCCTGAAATAGTCGACTGTTGTCCCTGCGGGGCCGTGGGCTGCATGTGTCTGGCAGGATGTGCTCGGCACGGCAGCAGGCAGATCTGCTGAGCTCATGGAAACTCAGCTCGGTCCAACGCAAGGAACGACACTTTTTTTTTTTACTTCTTTAAATAAAACAGAAACCAAAATGTGATGCCTTGCAAACCACAGGCACCCACACAGCGAGCTTCTGTGTCACTTTGCAGGTAAACAAATGCTGGGCCTGAAACCGTGCTATAGTTAGACTGACCAGTTTGTACAATGAGAAGTCAATGTGCCATTTTCTTGGTACAGGGAAGAAACTAGGTCATCAGAAAACAGGCAGCCAGAGTGATGGAACCAAAGTCTGAGGCTCTGGGGTCTGTGGAGGGTGCTAGGGGACTTGTACCTCAGTCTGGGAGAAGTTGAGCTGTCACCCTTTCAGGAAGACCTCTCGAGGTGTCCTCTCTGCTCCTTTAGAGCTTCATTTGCTGGTTGGTTTGAGGAGACGCTGGTGTCTGGTGGTAGATGTTTCTTGGTGTTTGTGGATCTCCTCTCTCTGTTTCATTCCTCTCTGTAGGTCACTCAGTTCTCCCTTTTGCTCTATTCCGAGAGGAGCTGCTGGAGGACAAGGTACATGCAGGAAAGCTGGAACATGGGCAAGCAGATGCTTTTGCTCTCCTTATAAATCTAATGTCCTGTTGCTTTTTCCAAAGCGCAGTCCTAATACCACCAAGAAACTTCCAGGGTTTTTTTTTTTTTTTTGATAAGCAGGGAAACACTGAAATAAGGTTTCTTTGCATTAATAAACCTTCAGAGTTAGGTCCTCATTTCTACTTCAGGTGTGTTTTGGAAAAATATTTGTTCATCTTGCAGCGAACAATGGCATAAGTGGCCTGGAAAAGGATCAGGGTGGGAGTGCCGCGTGTGGTATGTCGAGAGGCATTTCCTGCCCTTATCTCCCCTCCTTCGAGGTATTGTAAATGGGGCTTCAGATCTGCAGCCTGCGTTACTGGAGTGGAGATCGCCAAAAAAGATACCTTCCCGTGACTGCCTGCAAGGGGCAGGAGCCCTGCCGAGTTCACCGGAGGTGGTGAAGAGCTTTCCAGCCCCGTACCTGTGCTTGGAAAACGTGTCTGCCCCAGAATAAAAGCTTTTTGGAAAGTGGGCTGCGTTTACACCGCTGTGTTGTCAGCAGAGTTTGTGGGGGCCGTGGGGAGTCCTGGCTGGTGGGGGCTGCGGGCAGGGGGCAGGGAGAGCTGTGCTGCGCTCTTAAGCCATGACACACTTCCCTTGCTTTCCAGTGGCATGTTAAAGTTACGAGTTGATATTTTCCATCTCAGGAAAGTGTTTCAATTTCTAGGTAGTATCTCTCATGAAAAACTTAGCAAGGATTTGGGTTTACCCCTATGTGGAACTAAACCTTTTTTTTTTTTTTTTTTTTTTTTAAATCTTAAATTCTTATGGGATAGAGCAGGGGTTTTTTGTTCAGGTCTATCCTGAAAGCCTCAAAATAAGGTTTGCAAGTGCTGCTGGAGCTGCCCTTAGCCTTCTGTTGGCCACTTACTGGGTAAAGCAACTGCCCAGGACCCACCTGCGTGCTCTGGCTGAGTTTGTTTGCTTTCAGTTCTCAAACCAATTATCTCACGGAGGAAATGGTGTGCCTCGCTGTCAGTCTGCTGAGATATTTATAGGTAAGGTCAAACCCCTGTGGAAGGTCTGTAGCAGTGTTTGGAAGGAGTGGATGTATCAACCTTGCAAAATTCACTGGGACGTGGAGGATGTGCTGTGTGCCATGGATGTTTCCCTGCAGCTCCTCAGAGTCATGCCTCCCCAACTGGGCTGCTTTGCCCTCTGAAGACGGATGAATGGTGGCTTTTCCTGGCTTGGCTGGATGGGAAAGGTTTGGTATCCTCACCACATCTTTCATCTGGGTCTAGCTACCTCTCTTTTGCTGCTATTTTTCCCATAGATGCTTTGCATCCATTACTTACAAGACAGTTGCTTCCTCTCTTTTAGACAGGAGAGTTGAGCAAGGAATGGTTTCAGCTGCCTTGCTGGGGCTTTCTCAGGTACTTGTGAATACATGAGCTCTCCACAGTCTCTCTTCCCCATCAACTCTTTTATTTCTTCCCCCCCTTAAAGCTGTTTGAACCATAAAAGCTCTCATTTCATACATGGTTATTTGCAGCTTACCTCGATTTGGCATGCTCACCTTGATGTGCTTTGCATGGATCTGTTTGGAAAAGACTCATTCAATTTGCTTGTGACATTGGCTTTATTTCAAATGCATTTTTCCCTGTTGGACTGCTTCTTAAATCTGGGACATATTTCCTTCTCCTGTGCAGCAGATGATTGGGTGGCTGCCCATGGGTTCTCTGGCTGATGGCTCTGTGGGTAGCGCTGCTCAGAGGTCGCTGGTGTCATGGTCACACCGAGAGTCTGGGGTTGTGATTTAACTGCTCTTGTTGTTGTGCTTGTGGACTCTGTACAGCAAAACCAAGATGAGCTAGTATGTGGTGAAGAAAACCTGAAAAAAACAGAGAAATTAACACAACCTCCCATGTTTTTAAGTAGCTGAGGCAGTTTAAGTGTTAGTAATACCTGTCTGGGAGCCATATCCTATCTCTCTGCCTTCGGCTAGGGCTGGGGTGAGAGGGGGCCAATGGATGAATTAGAAGAGCACAGATGATGCTCCTGGTGGAGCTCCTCTGGGAAAACCTGCCTGGCCTTGGGGTGCCGGATGGGTAGCCCTATGCATCTCCAGCCTCGGGCTTCTGGGTTATTTGTGCTGGGATGGTCTGATCTGGTGTCTGTGGCTGCCCGGGGCCCTGCCACTGCGGTCTTGGTCCCTTCTGCCCTGTGTTGTGCTATTCGGAGTGGCTGCTGGTGTGCATCAGTGAGCAGTCCTGGCTGCTGTGTGGAGGACACCTGTAACGCGGGGTGATAGTTATGTTGGAAGGGGCCAGCTGGAGGGGAGGATGTGTCTCGGTCCTTGAATCTTTCCTGAGTTGTCTGAGGAGTGACATCAAATACTGTGAAAGATCTTTGCTTATTAAGACTTTCTTCTGCTCACGAGAGGGCTATCCTGAACTACAGATATGAATGAAGTGCACTCTAAAATTACTGCTTAATCAAGAGGGTTTTGCTTGGGTGTTTGGAGAGGGTGAAGGGCAAAATCACAAAGGCCGGTGAGAACAACCAAGCAATTAAAGTGAGCTGCCTTTTGAGATGGTAGGTGTTGTGTGCCATGTTTTCCAGCAGGCTGGTCATAGTTGCTTGACTGCACAGGATGATGAAACTTGATCCCTAACACTTTCCTCCTCTTTTCAGGTTTCTACCACATTCTCATCAGAAGCTGGAATGGGCTCTTCCCAGTTCGGCCTCAAGATGCTGGTATAGCAGCGGGCAGCTGTGATCCCGAGGACCTGTGGTGGGACATTGTTTCCCGCTGGGACATCCTTCACCCCCTCTCTCGTGGCAGAAGCGATGGATGCCCACGTGGACCTCCTGACGGAGCTGCAGCTGCTGGATAAGGTGCCCACGCTGGAGAGGCTGCGGGCAGCCCAGAAGCGGAGGGCTCAGCAGCTGAAGAAATGGGCACAGTATGAGAAGGAGATGCAGCACAAGAAGCGGAAACATGAAAAGAAGAGAAATGCTGTTAACCGAAAGAAAGTGTCTTTTGAAGCCAGTGTTGCTCTGCTGGAGGCTTCTCTGAGGAACGACTTGGAGGAAGGTAACGGCGTTTTTATCTGGCAGTTTCTTTGTCGGGCTGTGTGTGAGGTCTGTGTAGTGCTGTGGTGTGCAGAGGCAACTGTGTTGACATCCATGGACTGGACTACCCTTGATGTGGTGTTGGTCTCTAGAGTGTTGCCATCTCTGATATAGCCGTGGGGTCTTCCAAGTGCTGCGTGACACCAGTGTTACCTAGATTGACATCAGCAGTGGGCACACGAATGCCAAGATAGGGCAGGAGTTATGACTGAGATTTAGGGAAAGGGAGGCGGTTGTCATCTCTTTCCTTTTCACACTTTCTACTTCCAGAAGGTGTGATGCACTTCTTTGCCTTCTGGATGTGCCTCTTAGTGGTTTTACAGAAGTCTGTCGCAGGGATTTACATGTCAGTGTAAATCTCTTCAGTTTCCCTGCTTGGGGGGATGGATTGAGAGCTACATAGATGTATGAATCTTTTCCCTATTCAAAATACTGAAAAGCATGGCTTTGCTTAATTCTTCCTATAGAAGAGAACTGAAAATTGTTCAGAAATTGGTTTAATTGCACCATTTCAAAGTGGATCAAAGTGCTTTGCTTTTGATTTAAAATCTGAAGGGGAAAAAAAAACCTCAATCCCCATTAGCCTCAGCACAGCACGGGGGAAAACCTGTAAACTCTGGAGAGCTAGAGCTTACTTCTCTGCAGAGAAGTAAAAACATTTCTTGGAGAAGACCTGGAGCAGCCTTTGGGGTTGCTGCTCTGCCAGGTAGCAAAATCGATGTGATCCTTCTGATCCCTTGGCATGGCAGAGACAAGGGAGATGCTTAGGAAACTGGCCAGTTGAGTTGCATCTCTGCTGGTTTTCAGCATCTTTTGCAAGAAGCAGTATATACTTGCCTGGTATGTGGGTGGGGGGCAAGGACCTCATCTTGTCTTGTGAGGAATGTCCCCAAGGTGATTCTCTGTTTCTGAGAACGCCTTTTGAGCACTGTAACTTGTCCTCGTGCACGTGTTTTGCACCTGTTGGGAAATGGAGCACTTTGGTGGTGGACAGTGGTGCCTGCCCGGGCGGTGTGTTACAACCGTTTGCCAAGCCCTGCTGTGAGTCTCTAGTTTTGTGTGCATTTGTAGCCTCTCTCTGGGAGAGCAGACCTGTGATAATGCCCTGGAAACTGCAGGCTTTTATTTGTTTCTTCCTTGCTTTAAAGGTTTAACAGTTGTTTCCAGCTCTTTGCTTCAGTGAATGTGTTTCTCACTTTGAACCATTGTAGTCTTCTAGGAGAGCCCCAACAGTGAAGCCAACTAGAGCCCTACTGTGAAATTGTGTCTATTGGCATTGCCTGTGCTGGCAGATTTATGACTTGTATCACCTCTGCCTGTGCTGGCAGATACTTGGCGGGTCATGGCTTTGGGTTTTGTACCCAGCTGTCCACCTGTGTCAGTGCTGGGGTGGTAACGAGCATTGCGCTGTCCTCCTCTTCGTGGGCAGCAGTGCCTCTGCTCAGTGCTTGGGCTGGAGGGTGCCATAGGGCTAACAGCTCTGCCAGAGACACTTGTAGTTTTGCTTTCTGCACTTTCTGGCTTTGGATCTGAGCAGTTTGAAAGGAGGAAAGCTCCTTCACTGTCTGCTTTACAAATGTTTTCTTATCTTGTGAGAGATGCCCAAATGTCGGAGGGTGTCTGTGCACCCTGACGGCGCTGAGCAGGCAGGGCTGGCGGCTGCGCGGGCCGCGGCACTCACACTCATGTCAGAGGTCCTGTGCATGTCTTGCACAGCGTGTGGGCATGGATACTTTGCTGTTGGGGGTGCCGGAATTGAGCTTTCAGTTCGCAGCTTCGCTCTTTGCCTCCTGTAAGGGAAAACCCATTGCTGCAGGTCTCTTCTGGTACTATAACCGTGTTGACCTCTCTCCGCAGGCGAGCCCAGGTAGTGGGCTTTAACCACCGGTCGCTCTTTCTGATGTGATGCTGGTTACACCAAACGTGATAAAGGCACTTCCCTGCTTGGTGGAAAATCCACCTCTCCACCCACCAGAGAGGGCAGGGGCAGTGTCCCTGATGCCACAGGTGCTTCCCATCTGTATCTGGATTTTTCAGATGCCTCAAATGTTTAAATTCTGTTTGTCTTGTGATCAATTAGTTTAAGTCCTAAAAATAGTGTGTGGGCATGTTCTGCCCCCTCTGTGCTGGGGGACCAGTATGAACAGGAGGAGGGGACAGAGTCAGACCCAGATGCCAAACTGGGAAAATTCCTTATCAAGTTCCCTAGACCACAGTGAGGGAATTTGTGGGCTTTTGGAGGTCCCAGGTGATTATTTTGGTGTGTGAATCATCTTTTGTTTCCATGTGGGAGGTGGAGGGGGAGGTGAAATATAAATGATTAAGAACTTAAGTTAGCATGAGGAAGGTTAGAGAGCGGGGGGTGCAGCTGGCACGTGTCACCTCTAAGCTCCCTCTGAGCGGGTGTGCCATTTCCATTGTTACTTCTCTGTACTTTTGTATTTATTTTTAACGTTCTCACTCCCGAAGTGAGAGAGGGGATGGTAGTAGGCGCTATGCAGTGAAATCTGGGAAGAGAAAGCAGAGTTGGCCCTTTGTCCAGAAGGTGTCTTGTGCTGTGGCATAACCTCCTGATTGAGGCAATCTGTCAAGCCCTGTAGGATGGAGTCAGTGGGTACAAAACCCTGCCCTGCTCTTCAGGGAGCAGCCCTGTGTCCCTGAGGCCCTGGACGTGCTGGCTCCACTGTCTGCCTCTGCCTTGCCCAGGTGTAACTGAAAGAGCAGCGCTTGTTTTGCCAGGCTCTCGTGTGCCCACGGGTATCTGCAGCACCTTCCCTTGTCCCCGTTTCCTTCTGCCATCAATGTCACGGCCACTGGGCTGAGCCACCCCAGCTTCCCACCTAATCTGTGACGTCTCTGGCTCTGCAAATGTGACAGCCTTGGAAAAGAGGACTTCTTATCCCTGTAAGAAATCCAGGTTTGTCTATGGCTGATGAGTCCGCGGGTGACCAGGCGTGTTGCACAACGGCTGTATCTCAGTGTGGTGGCAGAGCAGGACTGAAGGCAAGGGCTCCTAGGGATCACCAGCCTTGGTGTGGGCAGGAGCAGCTCTTACCTGCTTGTTCCTTGCATCTTCTGTGACAGATCTGTCAAAGTATCCCAGGTTTATCAAACAAGCTGCTATTAAAAGCTCCTTTGGATCAGATCTCTGCTGACAGAACCAGGGTAGGGAGCATACCACAAACATGCTGGTGGCAGATGTGAGTGGACAGTCACGCTGGGGAGGAGTAGGTGATGGGCAGCAACCCCAGACTGAGGGCAGCAGTCCCCCTGGGCTGCAGCATGCTGGCTCGTGGTTTGGAAAGCTGAAGCATGTACAGACAAGACAGTTCATGGGTGAGCTCTGAGGTGACAACACAGCGCTCCCAGTTGCCACGCTGCACCCACTTTGCTCTCCCCCATGGAGGAGCTGGGGAGGGCATGCTGTGGAGAGGCATCACACACAATCACTGTTTTAAGTGGAAATGTGTTCAAGCCCTCACCCAGCTCTAGGCATCATCTGAGCAGGTGTCCGGGGGATGGTGCCTTAGAGCTCTTACAGGGAGCTGCAGTGTCTGCAACCACCTCTGGGCTGTTGTAACGGTTGCAAAGGAGAGTTGCTTCACAATGCAATAAAGCAGTGCTTCATAGGCTACTGCACTAATTGCAAAGCAGTTGTGAGGGCTGCTGAAGGCTGTGGCCCTTCGAGGCCATCTGGCAAGGTGATGGACTAAAGCCATGGGGAGGAGGCTGGTCCCGCCGTTCCTGGGTGTGGCACCTCGTCCCCAAAAGCAGCCCCAGATGCTGCAGGGCTGTCGTGTCCAGCTGAGTGATAATGTGTCTTTGCACATTGCTGAGCTCCTATAAAAGCAGCCCCAGAGCACAGGGAGAGGAGCTCGTGTTCTGTAAAGCAGCAAAAGATCCCAGGGGTGGGTATATGGGCTGCCTGTACAGACGTGTGGCATTTGCTGCCTGGAAGTCCCTTTGCACACCCAGCCCCTTTGCCGGGGGAGCTCCCACTCGAATGACAGAAGCTGGAGATGTTTGTGTTAGCGGGGGGCTGAACTGTGTTCCCTTCATAAAACCAGTGCAGAAATAAAGCCCCCGAAGGGCCGACTCACCTTCTAGCAGTGCTGGAGGTGCCCTGGTTTCTCCTGCTCTGGGGACGAGAGCTGCTTCCCCGCGGGTGCCCGCTGCCCCCCTGGCCGTTGCTCAGGGAAGCTGCAAAGTCCTTCAGCTCCCACCTTCTGGCACTTCATCCTGCAAGGAAAACTTTGTCGGTGTGTTGCATAAACCAGCGTTCCCGCAGAAGTTTAACCATGCGGATCCTTACAGCTGGTGAGCCAGAGAGTGAATGAAAACTTGGGTTTGATGACCTTGGACTTGGCATCCAAGAAAACGATTCCAGTTAGCAGAGCAGTGGGCGCAAGCTTGGGGCTCGCAGGTCCTGCGCTGGCGTGGAGATTTCCCTGGGGAGGGTATAAGTGGTCTATGGCTTACTTGTATAAATACATCCCCCATGTTTCCCTTAATGACGACCCTTAAATCTCCTGTAAATGTGTGGCAATGACAAGTGTGACAAACCCTTTCGGGAGCCATCCCCAGGCAGCTCCTACTGTGCTCCCGTTGCACCTTTCTGGAATAAAACCAACCTTGTCATTTGCAAAGACATTTTAAAAAGAGGCCCTAATTAGTGTCTATAAATTGCTTTCTTTAACCTTTCCGAGTTGATGTGAACTGTTCCCTTGTTACTAAAAACCTTTTATGAGGTGCCTTAATTTTCCACCCACATTATTAGTCTCCTGAAGCTTTTTACATGGGGTTCCTGTGTCCATATCTATGAGCAAGTGCATTTATCTGTCTGAGAAGATTTTTCTCCTGGGTTTCATATGCCCTTTGAAGGGCTCTGAAAAAAAAAGATCTCTTTTATCTCCAGCTGTATGAGTGTGTATTTGGGTATTTGGGGAATGACTCAAGTCAGAAATGAAAAGTTTCTTTTCAATAACAAAAGGTGCTTCTTGAGTTTTAAACTCTATAGGTGTGGAAACAAAATCTGTCCTCTTTGGGAAGCTGTATGTAGGAGACCTTGGCAATGATGGATTTTGTTAATTTTGTTAATGGTGGTTGATATGTCTTCCAAAAGCAGATTCACGTATTTGGCCTCATTTAACTTGGCTTTTTCATGCAATCTGAATGTGATGCCAATGCAGGGTGGCTTGCATGTGGCAGCTAACTAGACAGCATCTGGGAGCACAAGCAATATTGAATATACAACTTTCTCTGTTGTCATAACAAGTAAATAATATTTTTCTGACTTCCTGGAATTTAAATCAAGTGGAAAAATTATTTCCATTTTCATAAGAGCTTGAAATGCCAACTGTTTGGAAATTAATGCTGAAGGTCCATCTCGGGTTTTCCCGGGATGAAGCCCTCTTCCCTACCCAAATCTGGAGTCAACTTAAACATTTTGTGTCAAGCCCTTTCTTTAAACAAAAAAAAATTGCTCAGAAATACTTTTAACATTTTTTTAAAAATAACAAAATGAGAGATTTCCTTAACTTCAGAATGTGTTTTCTAAAATGTGACACCAGCTGTTGTAGAAGAGCTTTGGTTTCAGTGGGTCAAGCCTCCTCTTAATCCCTTTCAGAAGGATTGGGGTGTCTGTTCTTGGGGCGCTGGCTGTTGCGTGCACTGAGCATTGCTGCTTGCTGTTGCAAGATGTGTGAGTTAGGAAACAGATTCTTTCCATACCTACAGACCAGAAATTCTGCATCTGCTGTGTTTCTTGATTCCTAGCGAGGCTCATAGCACAAGCAGTCTCCCTCCTGCACCCCACACAGTGAGCAGTTGCGTTTCGTGACTAAAACAAGAACTGAAAACCTGCACATAAATGTGCTCTGACTGGCCTTGCTAAGAAAAAGAGATGTAGGGATCCCAGCTGGGAATTTTTTAATCAAAATTTAAACATGCCCCCCAGTCTCTTGCAGGCCTGGCTGCCCACCCCCACTTCCATGGGCACATCGTTCCTCTTGCACCACGTGTCAGCAGAGCACACGTTCTCGGCTCATGTGATGGACAGGTTGGTTTCACATCGCTTCAGTTTCTGGCTTTTACATGTGTGTCAGCTTCCACCATTTCTGACACCACTGAACATATTTCTTACGTATCTTGCAACAGTATTACAAGATAATAAACACTGGCTTTAAACTACTTGTCCTGCCAGTAAGGACGGTCTGTTTAGATTCAAGGTGTTTTAAATTGAACCGGGATTGGCCAATGACTGTTGGCAATTCCAGATTTTGTCTCTTACTAGAAGTGGCTTAATTCACTTAATTGGCTTCTAAAATTTGGCTGCAGTGTGTTTTGGAGGGGAAACTTGGAAACAGTGTCTCCTTGGTTGAGTGTACCACTGAATGCAAATTGGGCATTTCTTCAGTTTATTAGTATTGTCGATGGTTGCTTCTTAATGCAACCATGAGTAAGGAGTAGTCCCTTTTGAAAGGAGATCTGGGCAATGGGCAGTGAAGACTGAAACTCTTTGGGTTGTGCATCAAGGTGCAGTAGGTAGGATATGTAAGGTCACCATCTGCTCTGCAAACCCTGCTTGGCCAAATCACAGCAGGGAGAGCTCAGGACGCAACGGCCGCCTTTGCTGGGAACGTCAGGACTCGTGTCAGCTGAAGGCAGATTATTGATGGGACCTTAATTCAACCAGGTGCCTGGGGATGTTCATGCATATAACCAAGTGCTAAATCCCTGGCGTTTCACCTTTCCCTTCCCTGTTCTGGCTGCTTTGCTTCCAATGATGTGGAAACAAGCATTGAAGTCTGAACTTCCCGGTATCTGCTGATAGATCAGTGACTTTCTCTAGCCAGTAGCTTCCCAGCTTGGTCTTGATTTTCCCAGAGATATCAGTGGCTGCTGTCCACAGGAGGGGACCCAAGGCATGTGAAGTGCAGCAATGGCTCTGGATCTGGGGTGGATCAAGCACTGAAAGCAGCATGCCTGGCTGCCTGCTCAGTGGGATAACAGTGTGGAAGGGCTGACGCTACAGCCCAGGCAGCCCCTTGCTCCAGGAGCTGTGACATGGGCTTTCCTGCAGGCAAGCAGGAAAAGCAGGAAAGCATGTTTCTTACTTGCCTGTCTGCCTTCCCGGTGTGTGCTGTTTCCTATGCTCCGATTAACTGTGTGTTTTGTCCCACTCCAATAAGGAGAAACCAGAGAGCATAAATAGCAGCTCAGTGGGGGACCTCTGGTATCTTCGGCGTAATAAACTGCAGCAACCCGGAGTGAACTATCATCTGTCTTCCCACCTTGGCCATGACCTCCGATAGCCAAGGCTCTGTCTCGCTGTGGTGCTGTGTTGTGATATCTAATCCAATTCTGACAAAAGGGCATAAGACATTAGCCTGATCATCCTGAGAGCTCACTGGTACCTGGCATTTTGCAGCATCATTCTGTTTTCTGTTGTGTTTCATTTCTGTTGTATTTTGTAAAAAAACAAAACAAACAAACCAAGAAACACACAGTTCTGCAGGCAAGTTACTAACTCTTCTTTGCAAATGAATATTGATGGAGAAATTAGTATTTTTGGAGGTGGTCTCCTTGCAGGGCTAAACCTCACGTGACTGCTTTACCCTAATGCAGCTGAAAACGCAGTGCTTGGATATAGTTTCTGGACAGGAAGAACTTGGCTGTAAGCTGTGGCTGCAGGCTCTGCTTTCTGCCCCTTCTCCTGGTCAAGGAGAACCTTAAAAGTGGATTAAATCTATTTGTTTTTTTCCAGATTTAATTTCCTGCCTTTCTGGATTCGGACCAGCTCAGCTCCGCTGGTGTAGATTTCTTCCTCCTAGAATCATGGAAAATAGAGGTTGAGAGGGCCCCAGGAGGTCATGTAATCCACCTCCTGCCCCTAGGCAGGATCAACTATATCCAAAATGCTTGCTAATGAGGTTGGAGTTAGGTGTCTTACTGTATTTATAGGCCTCTCCACAACACAAGAGCATATATACCTGTGCAAGTGGCACTGCTTCTCATTCAGTTCTGCATATTTTTTGTATTTGCTTATATTTATCTTCCTTTATTTTGCTTTGCATCCCATCCTTATGCTTATTGACTACGAGTTTTCCTACTTCCGTGGAGAATGCTCTAATTCTTTCTTTAATAGCAGTTGCTATGGCAGCTGGTTCAGGCAGTGCCTTATAACCTAATGCAGAGCTGCTTTTCATACACTTTCACTACTTGTTTTTTCCTCTGGAGCCTGGCCACATCTTTGGGAAACCTTATCACCTGCTGCAAATGTCTTGACGAAAAATTGAAGAAAAAAAAATTAGATTCTGGCACAACTGTTAAAAATGTGTCGTAAGCTTTGCCTACCCTCTAACCCATCACCCAGAGGATGCTAAATAGGCCAGGAAGTGAACGGTTTAATTCTGTCTGCTGATGCCTTTGTAATCAAGAGCCAAGATGCAATCAAGCACCCTGCACTCCTTTTAATTCGGGGAACAAGAACCCATGTGCAGCTACTAGCAAGCGGATGTAGTTTCCACTGAGGTCCCTGCAATTTGCAACTGCTTATTGCTGAATTTGGCCTCTGAATTCCCTAGATAGCATGAGGTAAACTGACTGGAAATGTTACTCGTGTAGGAAACTGGCTTTAGTTGCTCTGTGTTTCTCATGCTCCATATACATTTTAGAGCAGTTTGCAGCATCTGTCAGTTTGGCCAAGGATTTTAAGCTCGATCTCGATTCCCTTTTACCTGGTGGTCTTGTCTTCTCTGCCTGGCTTTGCTTTCCAAGTGGCACAGAGGAGTGGTCCCTGCCTTGAGTATAAGACCACCAAGCTCTGAATATCAACAGGAAACTTCTAAAGTCTCATTTATTTTTGTGTGCCTTTGCCTGGGCTGATAAGAGAAATACTATTATTAGTTAAAAAAAGAAACCAAACAACCAATACCACCACTACCCACCCATTCCCACCCTCAACAAAAAAAAAAACCACTTTTTTTTTTTCCTCCTAAGGGCTACTGCTATAGTGTTCACTCTAAAAAGCAGAGTCTAGAGCAGGAATTAACCTGAAAGTCACTCTCAGACTGTTCTCATCGGTTGCACCAGCCCTGTTTTAACTTGGTTGGCAGCTGATGGTTTCCACAGTAGGGAAGAGTTATCTGCACACAGCTTGTATTTTGCCCTGTGCTACACCTACATCTGTCTGGAAACATCTGTGTTTTGAGTGGGTGGGGGAGATTCTGGCACCTTCAAAGTATTTCCACTCTGGTCTGATTCAGAGCAGCAAAGGTTGGAGATCAAGTGCTGATATTTGCACGATTCTGGTTGAAATGACAGTAGTGAGACACGATGGCTTGGGGTATTCAAAGTCTCTCGAATTATCCAATCTGAAGCATTCTCTGTGTCAAAACCATCTATTTCAATAAAAGAAAAATTTTACCAGCAGACTATTATTGAAGAAAACCATGAAGTACGTGCACAGGAATGGAGCATCTCTGCTGCAACAAGGTTTCATTGCTGCAGGACATCTATGGTCTGCCCAAGGGCCTGGGACAAGGGAGTCACCTGGAAATCCATGTGAGTTCTCAGCCTCTTGGAGCTGGAAAGGAGCAATGATTCACAGTAAAGAGCAGCCATTTCACTCATGTTAGGGACATGGAGAGAAGAGACTTTCAGCATCTGTCTGTCAGCGTTAGGATCAATTCTCCTGTGCTGTCAGAGGAGACAGGTGAGATCCAAACTGGGGTGCCATGATTAACCCTTTGGAGAGTTCATCAGCTCTACTGAGACCAGGACATAACTGAGAAACATGGGGCTGGACAACACAGGGCGCTCCCATGGTTTCAACCTACTTAGTTTCAACCTACTTAGGAGCCCAGACTTTTCATGACTCTCAAACTTTTCAGACCTGGTTTAATTTTTTCACTTCAGATCCTGTCAGTTTGTCTTTAATTAGCAAGGCTAGAGCAGGGCTCCTCGGGAACTTAAATGGGACTATTCTTTTAATTAAAATTTTGGTTTGGTAGCCTGAAATAGCAGGCATCAGAAGGAGCGAGAGCTCCAGCAAAGAAGGACAGTCCCTGTGGATCTGCAGTGACATCCTCCTGATTGTCAGGCAGTTGATCACAGGGTTTTCTTTCCTCCTAAAGCTGATGCTGTCAGAACCATGATGGAAGCCCTGAATGTGCTATGAAGCTCCAGTCCAGGCTGTAACCAGTCAACTTCCGACCTGCAGCATGCTGGATGCTGTGCCAAAACCACTACGTACCTGGGTTGGTAGGTGACAGTGGGGTGTGGAGGGATGCTGGAAGTCCATTTTCTTTTATTAAAAGGGCCAGTGAGTTTAAAATTTCATCTTAAAGGGCATCTAAGCAGGATTTTATGTGTGGTTTCATAGTAAATTTATTCTTCCATAATTTCAATCATGCAGTTGTGAAATAACTACGAACAAGCTGCTGTTCTGTCCCCTGACCCAAATTATTCTCATCTGTGGCAATTGTCTATCTCTCTTCAGAGCAAGGAAAATTGTCATTTGAGTACTGGTCACCTCTGAATCTGTAGTGTGGATTCAAAATTTGGGTTATCATTGCACTGTATCCCTCAGTGCTCTGAGATTTCCCATGTGTTTAGTAGCGACAATGTTTGCAGCATTGATCTGTCCAGTTATCCTAAAGGGAACAAGAGAACAGGAAATATTTCTTGTTTCACTTAAATTCAAAGACTTGCCTTCTAGCTGAGTGACAATATTTGTTGACTGATTTCCTCCTGTGAAGTGGGATTGACAGATTGAATTGCAGCTAGAGGTGGAAGGATCTGTGCCCAGCGCAGTGCAAGGGTGGTAAGACAGAGGTCTGGCCATCTGGTTTTGCTTGATCATTCTCTTGGGTTTAAAAGCTTCCAGAAACATGCTGCTTATTTTACCTTCCTGGACCAAGGTCTGATAGGAACACATTCAGCTAGCACTCACTGGGGGGGGCTTCTTGTGGATCCCTGAGCATTTTGGCACAGATCTCTACAGGTATTTGGATATTTTAGTTTTTGCCAAAGTCAGTTTGGTTTGGTCACATAATGCATTTGTGCTCCTTAAGAAAACAGAGTCCATCTGAAAAATACTCAGCTCGTTTCTGTTGGGTGCTGGTGAAAAGACGATCCAGTTGAGCACTCGAGCCTCATAGCATTAAAATATACCGACATGACATTTTGTCCCCCTTGGGGATTGCCCTGACCAGCACCAGGAGTTCCCAGCAGCAGTGGTAACAGCTCACCTCTTTGCTGTGGAGAGGAGTGGTTCCCTGTTCTGTGGGCTCCCCACCCTCCTCCTTCCCTTCCCACAGGAAGGGGCTGTGGGTTTTCCAGCCATGGAACAGGGAAGATACTGGGGATCCTGTTTACCTACCTGCTGAGCTGCTCGCATCTGTTTAAAACTCCTCCTTGCAACATGCTGCTTATCGCTGTGGCACCTGGTTTGCCAGCTGTCCTGTCTCTGCTCTGCCCTCTGGAAAGAGCTTTTCATCATGTGTGGAGGTCCTCAGATGCCACAGGTGGGATGCTGGTGTGGGCTTCAAAACCCAGCAGGCTGATTCGAGGGGGTAAGACACCAGCGCTGGCTGCTGTGTAACTGGGAGATGAAAATAACAGCCTGGTCCCCCCCAGACCATGCAGTCTTGTGGCTGGGGAGCAAGAGAAGGGTATTTATTCACACTGCAGTGGGCAAAGTCGCTCTTGCAGTTTTGCACTGTCCCAAAGCAGTTTCAGTATTAGATCCTAATAAAGGCCCACTCAATATCAGCTCCTTGGGAGGTGTCACATAGTGTCTGACCTGAGCATGAGCATGGAGGTTTGGTGAGACTCCTGCAAAGCCTTGGCTACGTTTATCATCTCTCACTAAAATATGAGAACATATGGCACTGGCTGTTTTGTTGTGGACATCCCTTTGCTCTTGTTGGGAAGTCTGAGCTTTCCACAGCTGCAGTAGAAGCCTGCAGCGTGGCAGACCTGCTGTGTGGGAGGCTGCGCTCCCGCAGTGGAGAGGAGATGGTTTCAAAGAGAACCAGACATTCCTCTGAGGGCTGTGCTTCTGCACGGGAGCCGTTTGCCTCAGCGTTACAGCTCTGGGGGCGGTTAGCAAAGGCAAGCAGGGAGACAGAGCTGTGACTGGAGAGGGTTTGCTGGTGGAAATGCTTGTGGGGAAGGTGAAGGCTGGAGGTCTCCTTGCCAGAGCAGGATGCACGCAATGCAGGAGCAGGGCGAGCGGTGCAGCTCTGGGACAGCCTCCTGCAGCAAGGGAAACCTCGTTAGATTTGGCACAACTTGTAGTGTACAGAGTGATCATGGAAAATGCTGACTTGTGGGCTTAGGTGTTTAGCCTGAAAAAAAGGGTCATGGGCTGGGGGGGGACCTGCTTTGGAAAATAAATGCTTACCTATGCTTGTGCATCCCCTGGGATGCGCACAGCTCCAGAAAGAGCGGGACTGGCAGGAGTGCGCAGGGACGTGGCCAGGGCAGCCCTCCCCGAGCCTCTGAGGGAGAAGCCTTTGGCCTGTCGTCCCCCCGGGAGTGAGTCGTTCCCGTGGGCTCTGGGGAGCGCCGGTGCGTGAGGAGCTCCACGGGGCTTTTGCCCCTGCCAGCCTGGCTGCCTCTCGCTGCAGAGGTGGTTGCGCCGGCTGGTGCTGGTGTTAATGGGACAGGTGGGAGCTGCGCTGGGTGTGCCAGAGGGGTTTCAGGTAGCGGTTAACGAGCGATTGGTAGAGCAGGAGCCCAGGAACCCAGCAAGTGGCCACATTTAACTAAAATCAGCCCCTTGTAAGCAGTGGTGGTGGATGTGCATCATGGTGAGCTAATCTCCACGGGGAGAGGATCTGCTGGAGGAGGTGATGGCTCCCAGGTGCCCTGGCTGGTCCAAGTACTGGGATCCTGGATCTCTATTGGGCTTCCTTTTGGAAGCCAGGCAGGATGTTCCTGGGGGGTGTGTGTGTTGTGTTCCCACAAGATTCAGCACTGCAAGCATCTCTGGAGAGCACTGACATGCCCTGGCTTAGTCCAAATGCTGGCTTGTATTGGGGAATACATAACCACTTCAGTGTGCATCCTGGGGGTGGGATGCCTGGGGTCCTGCGCATGGGCACAGCCAGTGCTTCAACCCAGTTCATCCTGCGTGGCTCTTCCCGCTGGCTGAAATGAGCTGCACCGAGAGCCTTGGTCTGACAACGCAGCACCAACCTGCCTGTAATCAGGATAAGCCGCCCAGTGCAGAGAGAATGGTATTGCCAACAAGCATCACTTAATTAAATTTGGGGGGCTTTTTTTAATGGCCTGTTTCTTTTTGGACAGCTGCTTAACTGGGAAAGTAAGCTGGGGGAGGGAAGATGTCCTTATTTAAAAGGGTCTACCCTTAGCCCATAAATCTGGGCCAGATCTGCTGGTACATGCTGGCTGCTTTGTGCGACCCTGCTAAGGAAAGCAACCATAAATGTCGCTTTATAGCTGTTCTGTTTTGCTTGATGAATCTGGATCAGTGTCTCCCTCCTAATCAGGTTAGTTTTCTTTTGTCTACGCCTGTTAGGGGAAACCTAAACTGATTTAGCTATTCTCATCCATTTTCCATTTGCCTGATGGCTCTTTCCGCAGGTCGGCTGTACCTTAATTACTGTTGGGTTGTTTGATGCTGTATCAGGTGACGCTCTAGTGTATAACTTTGTAAATCCTAGCCAATATTCACTGGTAATTTCTGCCGGATGATTTGTTTCATTTTTGGACAGATTAGTTTTAAATTGGCAAATACACTAGATTTCAAGAGAAGACAATTGCTACTAGCTGTCAAATAGAAAACACTAATTATCAATTATGTTCTATTGAGCCTCTGTTGAACTGATTTGCTGTAGAAAACACAATTTTCTTGGTACTCTATCTTCAGGAAATCTGTTTTTTGTGAGTTTCGCTCTCTCGATAATGGTGATGTATGCTAGAACATAGAAGAGAGGAAAAATTAGCTCAAGATTAAAATCTGTGACACCCTGGAATTTAAATCACCTGTTTCTAGGAGTACAAAACCATTATCTGTGCTGGTGTGCCATAAAATCCTCGCAGATGTGCGTTCCTTGTCGCTTCTGCATGTAAACCCTGTCTCTGCGCATGATTTACAGAGCTTTCCCGGACACAGCAGGGTTTACTGAATGCGGTGGCTTGTTTGTTTGCTCTGAATAGGCCCCAGTTTTGAAAACGAGCCTTGAGTTACTGTGAGACAAGATAAGAATAGTTGGGGGAAATTTCAGTGTTCCTGCCTCGCTCTGGGGCTTGGCTGCAGCGCTGCACTTCCCGTGACTCAGAGCAGCAGCAAGGCACCAGCTTCCTCTGAAATCACTCGTGTTTTGCAAAGCTGCTGGTACGGTCATTAAGTAAATCGGGTTTTAAGTGAGTTATTCTCCACTGCAGTTGCGTGTGATGTCTAAAATATCTCTCTGTGCTCCTGTTTTCTTTAATGCACTTGAAGTGACTGCCTGGAAGGACAGGTGGAGGCAGAGAAGCATCTTCCAAAGAGGCTCACATAGCCCTTTCCTGACTCCAAACTGTTTTTTTTTTTCTCTCATGGTAAGTCAAAGATGGGTCAGCAGTTTTTACCAAGCTATTTTTCTTGTGAAATGGAAGTGTTATCTGTGAGAGGAGGTATGGTACCCACATGGACACATGAGAGCCAATCCATAAATGTGGCCAAATAGGACCTGTCAGTGGGTCAGCATAGCCTGGCCCCTGTCTCTCACCGCTTGGTTTAGTCCTGGGGGATATGCTTAATCAACAGCAAATTTCTCCTTCGGGAATACCAGAAAGGAAGGGATTTCCAGCCAAGAATTTGGGGAAACCTTTAGTCCACTATTTGAAGGATGTCCTTGATTTAAATACTCTTGGGTGGAGGAAGGAGGGACCAGGTGGTTGCAAAGCATCGCAAACCTGCTGACAATGTAAGGACCTCTTTATAGGAGCTCCTGCTTCTCCCACAGTTCCTTGAAGGACCTTTTTCTGAGGAGGGGTTGCATATCTTGCCCAGGTGCTCTGGGGCTCAGGTCTATCTGAATTCCCATCTGACCAGGGCTCTTGATGCTGGTGCTGGTGGGCTGGTGCTGGGGTGAAGGAGATGGCTTTGCCTTACATCTTGTCCCCTTCCCTCGGTGACTCTGCAGATCACAGCTGCTGTGATTTGTTCCTCTCCACCTGCAGTGGGGATGGCCTTGCCTGAACCTCGCCTGCGTGTGCTGAGTGTTCATCTCTGCTTTTATTTACTAGAAATCCCTGGTGTGTATGTTCTCCTTTTTAATCTCTTTGATGCTGTTGTGCATTACAGGCACAAAACACCTGAAACCAATGTGGTTTATTGGGTCTGTCTAGAGAAACAACCCTCTTGAGGTCAGCCCAGCTGGGGAGCAAGGCTTCAGCAGTGGAGAGGTTCATGTGACCTGTCCTGAAAGCTATCTGTGCCTCATGCCAAGCCTGATTGTCATCTTGCTCCTTTTAGCCCCTGCAGTTGTTCTGTCCCCAGAGCACTGTATGTGGCTATTTGATCTTTGAGGGATGCATGTTTGTTGGGAAATTGTCCCTTGCTTCAGAGCTCCCAACTCCCTGTTCGGTGGCAGAGGCAGCGCCAGGGCCTGCTGCTCCGTCCTGTGTCCTTCAGCTGGAGGTATGTGGTGAGGCGTGGCGATCTCGACCAGCAAAATGTGCTCCGTCCCCTCATAATAGGTTGCACAGATGATGCAACTCATGCAACCAGGGCTCATTTTAACTCACGTTTTGCTGGTGATCCCCTTCTTCCCAGGTGTGCCAGATGGAGGAGGTATAATGGTCCTGTCGGGGCACGGAGCCAAGCCAGAGGCTACACCTGTAAGAGCTGGCAGCAGTCAGGGCAGAAGCGTGCAGCCTTCACACGCTCCCTTTTCAAAGGGGCATAGATAGAATTTGGTTCAAGGTTTGTAGGTCAGGTTTCCGTTATACAACTGTATTTGTTGCAGCTGCTTGTGTGAGATCCAGACCTTGTTGGATATTTCTGGTTTGGTGGGCTCCTCGTCCTAGGAATTATTCTTTATGATGAGATGTACAGAAAGAAACAGGATTTCTCTGTGGTAGCACTAACTGGGGTGGTAATGGAGTCTTGGAGTTGGATTTGCTTCAGTCTGGGACATGTGGGAAACATCTCAAGGAGCATTTGTTACAAACAACTGCTTAGAAAGAAAGAAATTTTTTTTAAGATTGTGTTTTTTCCAGGCAAAGGTAGGACCAAAAACAGTTGAGGAGGGATTTTACAATTGATCACAGATCAAGTGAAGAGCATCAGATCTCCTGCATTCCCCAAACAGGTACAAGTGCTCGTGGCACAAGTCACACTAAGCATGCGGATCTCTGCCCATAGTTGAAGGACAGGACTGATTGTGTGAGGAAAGTTATACCCCCGGTTTAGTGAGAGTGCAACCCTGCTATTTCGTCTCACAAGGGGAAAAATGGTCTGTGGTGTCTTCAGGAGCCAGAGCAGCTTGATTCCTGTCCTCACAATGGGGAGGGCCCTGTCACCCTGGCTAGCCAGCCCCACTCCTGTTCTTGAAGGACTTGCTCTTGAGGATGTTGACTAAGATACTACGGGCCTCTTCTGCTGGATGTTGGTCAGCAGAAAAATGCATGTTCTTTCACCAGACGCTGCCAAAGTTGCTTGGTTATACTTAGTGCTGGAGATACTGAATTTTGGTTTTAGTAGCAGGAAAAAGTAGGAGAGTGCTGGATCCGGCCCAAGTGGTTGCACGGGACTGCGTGTCCTCCCAGTACTGTGCATGAGCCTCGAGGTGACTCCTGGTTCCCTGCGCTGTCACTGGGATCCACCTCTGCAACCTGTAATTAGTGCTGTCAGCAGAACAGTGTAAGCACCCACTTAAGCATTAATTACTTTAATGAACTTACTAAGGTGGGTTTAGCTACTAAAGCATTTTGTTTTTGTTACAACTTTTAAAGTCAAAATATTAGACTGTGGAATCGATGGGAGATGGCACAAAGCTCAAGCCTGGCTTTCCTGTTGTCTTAATGTTCAAAGTGTGGGTTTTTTTTAGGTAATTTAATCATGCAGTCTTTTCTCCTCCACTGCACAGAAGCAGCTGTGGCCAGCAGCGTGGCAGGAAGGCGTGAGGAGTCTCTCTGCCCTTTGTTCACATGCAGGTGTAAGGGATGCAGTGAGTACAGGGCAATCTGCCATTCAAGCCCAGAAGATGGATGTCACCTTTCTTGCATTGTGACAGCTAAAAGGTGGCCCATGATGTTTGGGCTTTTGTAGTGTTAAATATGTAATGACAAACTCCCTGATGTGAGGGATCTGCTGGTGAGGGAGCTCTCTTATAAGCAAACAGGATGGAATAAAATGGTTCATTAACAAAACTGGTTTAATACAGAAGTAGGCAGAGATTTCACCACTGTGGAGAGGAGAATGGTGCTGCCATTGCTGATGGCAAAGCTTAATGGGGAATTTTAATGACTGCTAATTATTTTGAAACCTGCAATTTTCTTGGGAAATGTGATATACTTTGGAAACTGAAACTTTTCTCCACTGTTGTGGAAGGGAAAACTGACTTCTCTGAGCTGACTCTTGCTGAGGGGGGTGTGGGAGGCATTTGACTTGCAATACTAATGTGGAGAGTTGGACAGGGTCTTTCATCTGAGGACAGGAGACCTCCTGAAGGGACAAAGGGGGAAAAGTGGGCTATATTGCACTCTGCTCCCTGCAATTCCTTGTTCCTAGCATCAGGGAGTTATGTCTTCAGTGTTCAGAGATACTGCTCTGATAAATGGGATGCTTTAAACCTGTGTAAGAGCTGTAAGAATGATGTTTGTTGGTTTGTTTTTTTTTAATTTGGTAGTTTCAACTATGTGTTTTCTTAGTACTAATAAGCTCAGATGGAAATACATAGTAAAATAAATTTTAAAAATCACTGTAGGCACTGAGGATGAAGTGCTCATCTCAGAAGCAGGATGAAACGTCAGTGACCTGGTCGTGCTAAGGCAAAGCATTTTCTGGAGGAGAATTTCAGCTTTTTTCCTCTTTACATTAAGTAAAAGAAGGCTGTTAGAGCAGTCCTATAAGTGTTGTGAGTCCTGAGCTCACCTCCGCAGTGTGCCCCGGGCCTGTGGGTTTGAACCCCAGACCTCCCCTCTCATGAGGGAGCATCCCTGCTCCTCTGCCACCAGGCACACAGCTCTCAGCACTTTGTGACAGGGAGCTGGTTTTCTCTCTCCACCCAGCTCTGATCTGAAGGGGTTTTCCGAATTCGAGCAGTGTTCTGCAGATTAAAATTTTAAGCTGTCTGAGATGGCTTGTGAAAGTGGGAATCGCTCATTAAAAAGGAAAGTGCTCCTGACCCCTTGTGTGGTTTCTTTCTTTACTGCATCAAAGTGCAGGAAGCTTAGGACTGGAGAGCTGGCAGCGAAAACTGGCTTGTTTTGAATCTGCATGAGGCTGACACGTTGGTGTCTGCAGATACAGCAGGGATGGGCAAGGCAACAAGTTGGACTCTTTTATTTTTTTTTCATTCTGAAAAGTGTAAATGACCTGTCAAGCGCTCGGGCTGCTTTCCCTGGGCTAACCTCCTGGCAGTCATGAAGCCATATTGCATCATCTGGCCTGGGAACACTCATCTGCTACTTGAGGTGGTGGGAAGCAGAAATCACATAGAACTTGTGACAGAAGAAGTTTGAGAGAGTTTTCAACTTTGTGTGATGGAGCACGTGAAATAAGTATTAAAACAAGGTGGTCTGTGTGTAAAGCACTTGGCAGTCAGGTTATAGACCAACCCAGGTTGTATTGCTGCATTCCTGTTTGTTTTGACCTAATTTAAAGGTTCTTTCTGCGGTCTCTGAAGAGTCATAGAAGGGGATTTCAAACGTTCCACAATGAAATTAGGAAATGTTAAGAAAACTAACTTTATGTCCACTATTATTTTTTTAATTTAATTTTTTAAATGTGGATGCTCAAGATAATGGGTCTTAAATTTGGATTGCATGACTAGCAACCTGCAGCAAGTTTATACTGTGATCTTTATTGAGCAGACCATCCTCAACTGGATCAGACCCAGGGCCCATGAAATGGATGGTCTTCAGCTTTGGCCCCTGCCTGAGGGGACTAGCGTCCTCTGCGCACAGCAGCTGTCACACAGATTTCATTACATACCTTTTGTCAGGCCTGTCTCATTGATTGTAAGTATTACTGTAGCCGTGAAGACCCTGCATTTCTGCCAAGCTCACGTGCTAACTTCTAATTCAACTCTTAAGTGTATGAAGTGGTTTCCATGCAGTGCTGAATACCTTTGACGATGATGTCCGTGGATAAACTCTCTTTGACTTCTCTGACAAGGGTCTGTTGGTTGCCAAGGGCTGGGAGAACAGTCCCTGTGGCTCTCTGATCTATTTGGTTATGCTGAAAACAAATCTGCAACATGGAGAGCTGGGGAGCACAGGTATTTCTTGGAAGTGCCCCTGCTTGGTATGCAGTGGTACAAGGAACACCCACACCTCCAGTCCAGGTCCCGCTAAGGGGCGTTCTACCCCGGGCTGTGGGACACTGTGTGGTTGCCTGGTGCCCTGTGACAGTTCCCTGAGGCTCCTCTGCCCCACACCGGTGTCTGGTTGTCACGGGTGCTGGGAGGCAGCAGCTGTGTGGGGGTGACACTCGGCATTGGGGGTTGCTTTGGGATTGGAGGTGTTTGGCCTGGAGAGCAAACTGAATGCGCTTTTTTGTTAATGCAGAAAAGCAGTTCTGGACTGTGTGATTTGTCTGTGTGTCGTAGGTGCTGAAATAAGGATGGGAAGAGAAGTGGTTTGAAACTGCGGGAATGCTGGGATTTGATCAGCCCTAAAAACTTTCAGACTTCTGGGATTTGGGCTTGTGAGAGGGGAGACAAAAAAGAGGTTTTTCTGTCTGGGTTGCTGGTGAAGATCAGGGATGGTTGTCAAATATAGGCTTGGTGACCAAACATGCTCCATTCTCCACCTCTGTGGCGTCGTTCCCAATTCGTAATTAAATGAGCATGTTGCCATACTGCAAGCCCTCCAGATGACCTTGGCCCCCCACCTTTTGTGACTCGCTCTCCTGACCCAGCCCAGGTCCTCGATGTGGTTATCAAAGAGGTGTGAGCTGAGTGGTGGAGACCTTCCTGAGGGAGAGATACCAGCCGAGAGCTGCTGCTGAGCCATGGCTTTGGTTTCTCTTTTTAAAATATCCATGGACACAGTTAACAAACTGTCAAATACAAGGTTCACCTTGGGGTCTGGTGCTGTCGGAGTTAGTACTGAGACTTCAGCTGCTTTGCCCCGTTCCTCTTGGTTGAACAACAGAGAGGACAGGGGAGAGGAAAGGAGAGTTTTCTTGTGCTTAAAGGGTGGAGCTGGGACATGGGACTCAAGGGCACTGTCACAGCTGTGCCATGGACTGTCACTGTGACCTTGGCAAAGAAACCTGAGCCTTCAGAGTCTTGCTCTAACTCGGGCTGAGATGTCACATCTGTGAAATGAGGCAAATACTGATTGTAAAATCCAGGAAGACAGCCTGGAGCTCTTGGAGATCTCTGGATGAAAGGCTCTGTTGAAATTCAAATCTCTGAATCATGTAAAATTTGCTGCTGAATAATTAGAGGTTGCAAGAACAGAAGGGCTGCTAAGGATCAGCCAATGCTTCTCTGGTAAAGTTGAGGTTGCTGCTAAACTTACGTGAAAGTTTTCTTTCTGTAGCATTTGCTTTGTAAAAGGAAACCACAATCTTTCTTGATTTGACATAAAAGAAAAAAAAAAAAAGGGAGGACTCTGCTTTTGTAGACATTTCCCTTCCAGCACTGCATGGCAATGCAGCATTTCCCATAAGAAACAGTGCTGTGAGCAGCGGGGGTGTTTTACCGGATCACACTTTTACTGCTGGCGTGCTCCTGCGTTCTCCTGTGTGGGGTAATGGTGTGAGACACATCTGGGCTGGGTGTGACCTGGGGGCTGGCATCAGCTCCTGCTGCTGCCATGTCCCTGTCATACAGGGCTGCTTTGGAGAGGGCTGCACTGCGGAGCCTGTCCCAGCACAGCGTGCAGGTGTTCAGACCTTGGCTACGTGGCGCCCTGTCTGATGAATGAATGTGATCCATGGGAACAGACTTAAGGATGTGACTTGGTCCTGGGTCTCTTAAAGACCTTCATCCCCAATACACTCATCCTAAAGTAAAGGGAGACAGAGTTGGAAGGAAAAAAAGAAAAAACAAAATGTGCTGATTGAGGTCAGAGTGGATGCTGCTGAAGGTGGAGAAGGTACTGAAACAGGCAGAGCAGCTGGAGCTTCTCTAAAGACCAGGACAAGGTTAGAGATGCACAACAGAGAAAAAGGGTCTGTGAAGTGGGGCAGGCTGAGGAGCAGAGAAGGGGGAGGTCCTGATCTGCTGGTGAGCTTCTGGACTGTGGGGAATCCTTTGGTATTAATTCAGGGCAGCTTGAAAAGCAGATATATATTTCCCCACCCCACCACCAAAACCTCTTTTCCATTACTTTAAATAGAAAGTTTCCTGTTTTATAATTGAGACTCTTAAAAACATTCATGTGATTCAAGTCAACATACAGCTGCTTAGCTGAGGCCATAGGATGCCTGAAATACGAGCTGGGGCAGAGGCTGTTGACTCTGGAACCTAATAACGCTTCCAAATGGCAATATGAACTATTTCCTGCTACACAGAGCATATTAGAGTATCCTCTTGCAAATACTGGCAGGCTGGCTCTGCGTGGAGCTTTGGCGGGTATTGCAGTTCTGGTCCTCAGATCATCTGTTATGTTATTGTGTTCATGTAACTGGGGAAGCTCTTCATGTACTCAGACAGCTGCAAAAGCTTACCTCCTAACACCATTGCTCCCTTTTATCTAAATACTTCTTAAGCTTTAATTTCTCTTAAAACCAATTAATTTTTTTTTGCTGCATTTCCTTTTTGGTGCCCTGAAAGATTTATTTTCTAATAGCTTTAGTATAAACATGACAGGTGATGACTGCTGTGTGTCTCAGTAGATAGGTTTTGCTCCAATACATCAAAAGTAGTTTCTGACCAGGTATGTAAGTGGGATCCTCTGTGCTACTCAGATAAAAGCCTTTGATGTTGTGTTGTCTGAATGGATTTGCATGTGTTGTTGTGACTTCCACGAAGAGTTTTTTGTAGGAAGAAAGCTGGAAGTAGCCGGAGCAGTAGGAGAACAGGAGCTGGTGGTCAAACATTTACTTACTCTGTAGGTGCCCTTTGTCTAACTCTGCCTGAAACACAAAGGGAAGTAAGATGTGTTGCTTGCCTGCTTGTACCCACTAAACCTGACGGTTTAGGTGGGAACTCAAGAGATGGGGGATGCAGGTTCCTATCGAGCTGCTGCTGGAGGACGTGGCTGTCCCTCATCCCTCACCTTCTGTTGGTGTTCCCTGCTTAGGCCACTGGCTTGTGTGGCTCTGACCACAGCGGGACGATTCCTTCTGTGCACTGTCAGTGCCTTCTGCTGAGCACCATTGCATCCTAAAATCCAGCGTTGCTCTGCTCTTTGCTGCAGCTTCTTGAGTCATCCTTGGGAAATTTAGCCTTGGTCATCTTGATCCATACTTCCATAAATCTGACTTTTTTTTTTTTAAATACTCTTTAAATCAGCACCATTCAAATACCTACTCCAAAATGTGTGTCTCTAAGAGAGAAGAGGCTCTTTGGCAGCCCAGGTGTCACTGTTGCAGTGGTATTGGGGAACCTGCTTTCCTGGCTCCCTGCCCACAGAAATCCTGCTGGAAGGCACCTGAGCCCAGAGGCTATATAAAACACTCGTCCCTTTTAAAGCCCATCATCTGTTTAAAAACCATACCAAAATGATTTATTTATTTTTCCAATAACAGCTGAGGAATGGGAAACCAAGAAATAGAAATAATCTCTGACTTTAGTTTTCTTTTATGTATTTGGTATCTCCTGTGTGGACCAATTTCACTGTTAGTCTGAGCAGGAGGAGAGGATGAGGATGCTTTCGAACATGGCACTACATCCTCAGAAAGCTTTGTCAGATGGCAGCACCCTCTAATTTTTATTTTTTCTGTTGAAATGAATTTCGCTTTGTTTCTGCTGCGTCCTTTGAGCATTGCTGGTTGCAGATGAGTAACTTGCACACTTTATCTGAGTAATACCAAGTGGATGGCAGCCATTAAAGAAAGATGCTTTAGCATCACTAGCACTAAGTGGATTATCAGAGCTTGAAGTCCTGTAGATGTAGAACAAGAAAAAATATGGGATACAGTAGAGTTTGGGCTGTGGCCCATTTATCCGAGATGCAGCTGTAGGTGTCTGTCCCCTTACAGTGTTGTTCTTGGTGCTCTAGTACTGCAACGATGGATAGGGTTCAAAGCGTAAAGCAAAGATTGACTGAAATAGACACAAAGACAGGGAGAAAGAATTGGGCCCTCCCCATTAGATAAATGTATGTTGTTGACAACTCTCACTTGCTGTCAGAGTAGAACTTGTGTACGAGCTGGGCCGAAGCTCTGCAGGAAGAGCCTGCCATGTGAAGCAAGGCTCCTCGGGGCTGAGGAAGGGTATGTCCTCTTAAGCAAGAGCATCAAAATCAGAAATAGGTTTTCATTGAGACAAGCTGCACCTGGGCTGAGCGTAACTTCATGAAATGTCACTGCCCATGTGAATATGGCACAAAGCAGATGGGGCTCTGCTGGCCTCTTCCCAAACTTCCCAGATTTTGTGGGTATATTAGAAAGAATGTGTGTGCCCAGCTACAAACTAGGTGGGAAGTGTCTTAACAGGCTTTGAACTTCCCTGAGAAAGCTTGGTGATCAATCATGACAGGATGTATCAGTTGCTAGCTTAGCAGGCAAACAGGGCTGTATTTATTTTTAGGTGTACTAAATGTTTGAAGCTGTCTGAGTGTGGGGTGTTGTTTTCTGTGGGTTTTTTTTGGGTTTTTTTTTTGTTTTTTTTTTTTGTCTTTCAAAAAGCTTTAGGGAGCTGCAGAGTTTATCAATGGACCAGGATGAGCTATCAGTTGTACGTTGCAGGGAATGGAGGATAAAGCTGAGTAAATTCATCCTGTTACTGCTCAGGGTTTAGATATGCTCTTAAATATGAGTGTCATAGTATGCTGTGTTAGGAAGCTGGATGCTTTGCTGGCAGAGCGCTCATAGCTTCAATGCTGTTTTCCTGGCAATGTTTCTCCTGTGTAATAAATATCCCTGCAAAACCGTAGCAGTAAAAATGCAGCTTTGAAGTAGCTGAGCCCACCCGTAGGACCATGCCTGGCAGGCTGAGATCAGTCTTTCTAGACCTTT
The DNA here is from genome assembly GCF_003259725.1 of Athene cunicularia. NCBI lineage: Eukaryota > Metazoa > Chordata > Aves > Strigiformes > Strigidae > Athene > Athene cunicularia. The sequence continues at coordinate 11,312,712 of NW_020799125.1, read as the reverse complement.
GCCAACACACCTATGTGGCACAGACACCGCCAGTATCTCACTACAGCTAGTGCTGGCAAGTGTTTCTTCCCTACGCTGAGTGTTTGACTAAAGGTACATTTGGGTGGAAGTGACTGCTAGCAATGTGTAAAAGCAAGCATCTTAATCCAAGTGAAACTTCATTTTATTCAGTGAAATCAAGTATAAACATACAAGACTTATTCTACTGCCATAAACACCACAGTGCAAGAATAACTTTTAAAGGTGGCCTGAGGACCAGAAAGTGAACTAGAAGAGTTTAAATATTTTCAAAAACAAATCATCAGATGCAAATGATCAAGATAAACCTGGATTTTTAAAAAAATAATGTCCTGTGTGTATGTAAACTTGGAGCACACAGGTAAGCCTGTGGACAGTTTGCCACTATATATTTTTTGGGAGGAATCAGGACCCTCCTACCAGAAAAGTGTTTGGGGTTTTTTCCCCCCCTGGTATTCATATCAGTTTCAGTTGGCTTTTTTCTCTTATGAGTTATTAATACTTGAGGTATGCAGATGCTGGGTATAGATGGGAGTGTAACAGTATCCAGAATTTTATGGTGTAGCTTATTGACCTAGGAGGAACTGCACTGACAAAGGCATTTATTCTCCATGGACAAGTCTTCATCTGGTTTAGAAACATTTCTGGAAAAGCTGTTTCTAGTATAAACTCAGTGGAAAGTAACATAAATGAAAAATGATGGTGCTGTAGTATCTCTTCAGGTGAGAGAACAGATTACCCCACACTGAATTTTCCTTATGGCCTTTGCAGTGTTTTGGGTTTTTTGTCTTCCCCCTGATTTATAGGTCTTGGGGAGAATAAGTGAGCCTTTGACATGCTTGGGAGGAGAGGGAGCTCCTCAGAAGTGGGTTTGTTTTGTTTGGGGAGGAGAATCTGCCTGAGGCTGCCCCAGGACATGTGATGGAGAGTGACTTAAAACCTAGGATGTATTTTCACAGCTGTTGTGGGAGCTTTTTCCATTTAACACAGCACAGATGTGGATGATAAAATATAAATTGAAGATTAATGTACACTATCTTGGTGTGTGAGAGGTTCAATTATAGGCAGAGCAAGCAGAATAATGGAAAATACATTTGAGTGATTGTTCAGTTAATATAATTTCCAATGAATTATTCACAATTTGTTCACCCAGCTCTTATTGTAATAATTTTCATTCCCTCATTTACTATGCATTTGGAACTGCTTCCCACAACTTGTGCTTGACATGTAAGAAAGTGTATCCACGCATCCAGCCCCTTCTCTCCACCTGCCCCCACCTACACAAAGGACAGATTTTAAAGGGCTCAGCATTTTAGGCACTGAGCTCTCTTTAAGAAGTTAATTGTAAGTGTTAAAGTGGAGGTTGCTGCCTGCTGAACCCGCTGATGTGACCCATAAAAGCCTATTCTGTTGGGCTTGGAGTGACCTGAGCTCACAGAGGGGCTCGCCGAGGGCTCATTTGCACACTGTATCTTGTGCACATGGGGGGGATCTTCCTTCCACGAGTGGTGTGCTGAGGCTTGAGCTGACAGAAGGCGATCAGCTGGCGTCGAGTGATTAGCCTGCGTCCTTGCGAGCTGAAGCATATGCTTCCCACCTGTATGGCAGCATTCGTGCCCAGGGGTGGGAGGAGAAGGTGTTGGGCTTTGCAGCAAGGCGTGTGGCACCAGCAGGCTTGAAGAGGAGAACTTTGCTTGCTCAGGTCCCTGTCCCTTATGTTGTGCATTAAGTAGTAGAGTGGGTTGGAGACAGTGCCACAGCCCTGGGGCTGAGGGTCTGGCTTCCAGCACTGCAAAGCATCACACTTGTGCCCTCCTTTCCTATTCTTAAGGCACTGGAAAACCCACAAATGCACATTTCTCCTGGAGTTTATCAGAAAGGAGGACTCATTCTTCTCGGCCATGTGGGAGGGGCTGCTCCTGGGTAGTGGGCATGGAGAAGATGTCCATGTCCTCCCTCCACACCCCTCTGCAGCTCTGCCTGCAGGGAGCAGGGTGTGATGAAGCTGCTCTTTGCCACCCCTTGCCCTGCTGCTGGGGATGGTGGGTAGGAATTGGGGCTGTGTTCTGCTACAAGTTTGGTGAGACACTGGGTAAATCCCCTCACTTGTAAAAAGGGGCATAGGTAATAAGAAATGGCAGTTCTTGGAGCCTTCTGCCTAGTTGTTGGGATGTGTTGTTTGGAACATGGGGAATACCAGAGGCAACATCCCTCTGACTGTGGAGAAAAGAGCCAGGACTCATTGCTGCCTAGCCCTGGGCTTCCACTGCCAAACCCCCAGATTCAAACTTCAGCTTAGGACCAGTTGGAAAGGAGTTTGATCTCTTCTTCAAGCCATGTTTGCCTGGACTCATTGCTCCTATATCCATACCTAACTTCCTTACCTGACTTTTCTATGCTCTTTTCTGGTGTCTTGTGGTTGTCAGTCTTCAGTGTGTTGGGAGATACTGGGAAATGTCTTGAGGGCTGTGGTGAGCCGGGCTGAGGGCTGGTGGGAGCCAAGGGGAGGTGCACTGCAAACATGAGGGCTGCTGCAAGGGTTAGTGGAGAATTCAAAGCTGCTTTATGGTAAGATAAATCCTTCTCTGAACCTTAACCCTTCAAGGACTCTTACAAGCTCTGTCAAGCCATGATCACAAAACCTTCAACACAAAACCCCATACTCCATAGCAAGCTGGGATTTATGCTGCTGCTTCTTGCCATGGAGGGACAGCACTTTAAAGTTAATCTGCCAGCATCTACTTGTCCAAATCTCCATAATCAGGCAAAACATGATTATGGAGATGCATGTCATTAGAACACAATGGCTCTTAAATGACTGAGATTGAATTAATACGCTAATGGCAGAGCATCCAAAGTAAATAAGATACAACCAGATCCACTCATGAATGACTCACCTATCACTCAGCTTGGATTAGGAGAGCAAGAGCTTGGGGCTGGCCAGAAACAGTAGAAGCATGGTCTTTAAATTGGATATATTGGCTGGGGTTCAGTACTCTTATTACTGTCAAGCATGCAAGTGTTGGGGGGTGTGAGCTGAGTGTAGGCGTGGGCTTCCTGCACTGGCCTTTGAGCTGGAAAAAACTCAGACTCTTTGGACTTGCCGCGGTGGGGGACAAGTTTTATTCTTTGTTGTATTCTGCTTTTTTTGTATCAGTTTCTTCAAGCAAGTGTCAATGCCTTGAAATTATTTCCAGCAAACGTAAATTCCAGCATTCGTTTTGAGTTGGGCAAAGCAATCCTGTGATATAAAGTGTTTGATTTCACTTCTGTCTGGTTTTGCCTTCCTTTCTGATAACGTCAGACCAGTGGCTTCCAAACAAAACTTCACTTTGGTTTTGATTTGCCTTTCTTGCAAGTGCCTTTTCCAGATCTTTTAAACAAAGCTTCATAAATCAACACTGATGTCATTGTGGACATGTTTTCTGTGTTCCGCTTTGGATGCCAGAAGTGCTCTGTCCCCAGGGGCAGCCCTGGGGCTGTGCTGGGGGAAGAGCTCCCTCTAACAGCAGGAGCAGGGGCTGCGGGGTGCTTCGGGAGTGAGCAGCCTTGCAGTCATTTTGATTGCCAGCTCTGAAGATGGTTGTTGCCCTTTTAGCTTTGATAATTAGCTTCCTTATTTTGCACTTAATGGTTGCATCCCTGACATCAAATAAGATGGGACTTGAGTATCTGTTGCTACCCCGGCCCCAGGGAGATGATTATGAACTTGTCTGTGCTGTCAGTGATGTTTGAGGTGGGAAAAGCATTAGGTAGTGAAATCTCTGGAGGAAAAAGTAGGGAATGAGCAAGTAAACAACAGAAGATGGGTATAGATCATCAAGATCTGTCAGCAGTGTTGACTTTGAAGAGTTCCTGGTGTTGCTATTAATTTACATCCTCTGCCAGGCTTATTGCTATTACCCTGTGCAAGATCTGTACCTCAGAGCAAACTTTATTTTCATCTAGGAGCTAACAACTTTCCATGTGTTTCAGAAATTTGCATTTTAATGGAATAAATCTTATCCTTTCCCCTGAAAGCAGCAATTAAAAAAATAAAGCCCCTGGGAAGCTTTCTTCAAATACCCAACAGCTCATGTGAATTGTCCAAAGCAACCCTGGTGTATTTAGGTGTGCCAGGCCCCTGAATATATTAAGCTTCTCACCCCAGATTGACAGCTTCTTGAGGCAAGACCTTATCCCTCCCACAGTGAGATCTCTCTTATGGTTGTAACTCAGGACCCAGAAATACTGATTGTCTTTGAGCTCTCCGAGGCTTTGAGCAGAGGCTGCACTCAGATGTTGCAAGGTGCAAGATAAAAATGTAGACTGTTCTAGCACGACCATATGAAAACGATAGCTGTAATAGCAGTCTCCTTTAGAAGGAAGTTGGGAGAAAATTGTATGCTGGTGCTCTCTGCTGGATAAAACCAAGAAAGATTTTTTTTTTTTTTTTCCTCTCACAGGCACTGTGGCGGCTGCGGGTTCATACCAGCGTTGGGCTCTTGGCCGCGAGGTCTCCTGCAGCTCTACCCACACTGGAACAGCCCAGTGGTGCGGGTTGCCTTTGTCTTGAACTGGCCGGGGCTAGCTGAGAGCAAGAGATGTGTTAGGATTGCTGATCTGACTCTCATTTCCTCCTGTCTCCTTCCCTTACAGTGTGTTACTTGCTGAAGAGCAACATCAGCCCAGACCTGTGCAATGAAGATGGATTAACTGCACTGCATCAGGTGAGGCATGGGAGGAGGTCACAGTGCTCTGCTGCTCCTCACTGTCGCGTCATCCCACTGCCCTTGAGCAGACCTGTCAGGGTAAACAGAGAGAGCTCTTCTATTTCATTTTTTTTCTCAGCTAAAGCAATGAAACTTTACCGTGCTGTGCTAGCGATCCTGTTTCTTGGGGAGCAAACTGAGATCAAACCCTTCTCTTGTATCCCAGACTTTGCTCAGTGATAAGAAGAGCTCAGGAATCAGGGCTGGATTTCAGACATGAACATCATTTCTCCCACCCTTTAATCTTTGCAGGCCTGGGCTATAAACTCTTAAAGCAGATTACCTGAAACTTAGAGACTTTGGCAACCCAAGAGTTTTGAAACTGGCTTAAATAAATAATGCACAGGATGCTTGGAGAGCCTGCTGCTGCTCTCTGAGACTCGGGGATTTCTGAAAGTCTGTATGAGATGGCAACAGCTCATTGCCAGTGAAATAGAGAATTGCTATAGTGGTGTGTAGGTCTGTATCCTTCCACGCAGCCTCTGCACTGATCCCATAAGGTTTTTTCTATTCCTCTTCTTAAGGCCCCCATCCCCACCCCTCCTTGCGAGTCCTGATTTTCAGCGCAGAAGCACCAGGAGAGTCAGCCTGCAGCAGGCCCGCGGGACTCGCTGTGCCTGGCAGCTGCCGCCTCCGCTGCCGTGAAAAACAGTGGTGCAGTTGTCACTCATTCCGAGGGCGGAACAGGGACTCATGGTTTTCTTGCCATTAGTCCCTTCTATAAATGTTCCCACTGACGTGGGGTTTTGGATTCTTCTGCAAGTTGCTCGCTCTCCTCAAAGCTGGATGGATGTTTGCTTAAATGCAAAGTGGCTTCTAGAAGAATACAAGGGGTGTGTGTGTGGTGGGGGGGGTGTCCCCAGCCTCTTCAAAGAGGGGTCATTCTGTGCACAGAAAAGTGTTGACAGCCTTGTTGCTTTCCCCACTAGGTACTGAAGCCATGAAAAATTCCCCCTTAAGGATAGTTATTGTAAAGGTGCATTTGGGAGTTGCAGTGAGAACTTTGCATTCAGTAGAATTACTTGAATCCCTGAGCAGAGAGAGGCTCCTAAGTGAACGCTATTGCCCATTAGCAGTGGCTTCCAGGGGAGGATGCAGTTACACTTTTGTGATAACTTGGCTGTGTGACAGCCGTGTTTTTAACCTCACTTCCATATACAAATAGTAAACAGAAACAGAAATACATAAACTGTCCTCGTCACTCAGCTGCTAAAATGCTGCTTGTGGGTTGTAATTCAGCCTCGTTACAAGCCCATACTGCAGTGCTGAGCTGTCTCCTCTGTGGGTCTGCAGTTATGTGTAGACCATGAATAGGCTTGCACAAGAATGAATCTTATTTTATTGTCTTTATGATACGCACATTCGTGTCAAGAAGCGAGCACGAGGTGGATCAAAGACCAAATGCCACCTTCCCCAAAGGAAAGCGGTTGAGGCCCTTCTTGCAGGCTGCCTCTGGAACTGTGGGGTGAATTACAGAATCACAGTATCATCTAGGTTGGAGAAGACCTTGAAGATCATCTAGTCCAAACATTGACCTAGCACTGACAGTTCCCAACTACACCAGATCCCTCAGCGCTGACACTACTCTTCAACCCCTTCAGGGATGGGGACTCCACCACCTCCCTGGGCAGCCCATTCCAATGCCCAACAGCCCCTTCTGGAAAGAAATGCTTCCTAATATCCAGTCTAAATTTTCCCTGGTACAACTTGAGGCCATTCCCTCTTGTCCTATCACTTACTACTTGGTTCAAGAGACTCATCCCCCCTCTCTGCACCCTCCTGTCAGGGAGCTGTAGAGGGCGATGAGGTCTCCCCTCAGCCTCCTCTTCTCCAGACTAAACCCCCCCAGTTCCCCCAGCCGCTCCCCGTACGACCTGTGCTCCAGACCCTGCACCAGCTCCGTTGCCCTTCTCTGGACACGCTCGAGTCATTCAATGGCCTTTTTGTAGTGAGGGGCCCAAAACTGAACACAGGAATCGAGGTGCGGCCTCACCAGTGCTGAGTACAGGGGTGAGATCCCTTCCCTGTCCCTGCTGGCCACGCTAGTGCTGACACAAGCCAGGATGCCATTGGCCTTCTTGGCCCCCTGGGCACACTGCTGGCTCCTGTTCTGCCGGCTGTCGATCAACACCCCCAGGTCCCTCTCTGACTGGCAGCTCTCCAGCCACTCCTCCCCAAGCCTGTAGCGCTGCTGGGGGTTGTTGTGGCCAAAGTGCATCGAGGTTGCTGGGTTTTTTTTCAGGACATGAAAGGTGCCCTGTGAAGCATCTCATAATTTTGGGAATCTAACTTGCATGTCTTTAGATAACTGTGGTAGGTAACGTGAGCTGCTGAGAAGACTTATGCTCATCACATGCCAGTGTGTGGGATTTTCCCTAAGAAAAGGGAATGTCAGCTTGTCAGCTCATCCCTTGGTATGTGGTTATACTGGTTACATTGAATTTCTGCTATGTTTGCTCTTGAATATGGAAGACCACAGAACAGAAGCTGTGCACGTATTTGCTATTATTCCCTGCTGGTTCTGCCCCTAAACCATAACGCCCTTTAAAACACCAGTGACCTTCAGTCTTTCCAGTTTAGGTGTTCTGCATGGTGCCTTTCTGACCTGCTTGTGCTCAGATTTGGTGTTTAACTCTGTTGGAGATGCTTGTTGCCAAACACTGCAGGATAAAGTAGGTCTCCATGTCCAGGTACCCTGGTACAACTGAGCCGGGTATGAGCCCTAATCTTCCCCCAAAGTTTAAAATAATCTGTCTTCATTTCTCCCTCACCAGTGCTGCATAGACAACTATGAAGAGATAGTCAAGCTTCTCCTCAACCATGGGGCCAATGTCAATGCGAAGGACAATGAGCTGTGGACTCCGTTGCATGCAGCAGCTACGTGTGGTCACATCAACCTGGTGAAGCTCCTCATCCAGCAGTAAGTGGCTTTTGTATTTGTCCCTTTCTGCAGATCTGATTCTACCCACAGCTTCTGTGGATGGAAACCGAGACTGCTTAGCAACTTGCGAGACTGCAGTGGTAGTGATTATTCCCTGCTTTCAGGCTACTCATGGGACTCCTTCCTGTTTGGGGGAGAATGGGGTAGAGAAAGAAGAGCAGAAAGGCTGAGGAGACACAGTAAAACACCGGGTGACTTGACTCAGTTTCATGAAGCTTCTGGAGACTGGGCGAAGATTTGCCACTTTTTGCCTGTACTCTGGTGTGTACGTGCCTGTGTGCTTGTTGAACCATGCTCACTGGACAGGTGGAAATAGGAGCAGCCAGCAGGATCCACCCTCAGGCTCTTAGACATGACTTCAGGTCTTCCAGCCACAAAGAGACACTGATGTAGGAGGACAGCAGCATGTCTGTGTAGCTCAAATACATGGGTGAACTTTGTGACCTGTCTTACTGGCTCCTAATTAGTAACCAGTTAGCTGCTTGTAATACATTTGTTCCCCAGTGGTGTGATACAGGTTGCTTGCACTGGACCTTCCACTTGACTTTACCAAGACCTTAAAGCTCAAATCCTTTCTAGCAAGCAAGAAGCCAGCAAGGAGGAGAAGCCAGATCTGTTTTGAGCTGTACCATGTGCAACATTTAATGAGCACCTGCTGCGAATCCTGGCTGGAGCAGATAGTCCTGACTCTGTATGGAGCCCTCTCCTCCATTTCAGGGAGTGACGGCAAAGAGAGCCGAGTGTGCTCTGTGAGCATTAACATGCTGCCTGGCACAGCTGTGCCTACTGCTCCTCCCCCAAGGAGGGAGACTTCTCCCGGGGATGCTGTCATCTGGGAGACACGCATTGAAAATTTGGCCTCTCTTTGGCTGTGTAGTGAAGGGAGCAGAGCAGAGGATGCAAAGAACCCTAGGAGGACTGGGGTTAAAAATTTTTTGGATGGGGGGCATAAAAATGGAGCAAATAAATGTGGAACGATGTAGTGCATTCCTGACTCTTAATTTAAGATGGGATGGGTGGCAAGGTGAAGAACTGGAGTTTATGGCCCTAGTTGTCGTAGACTGCCCTGTGTTGAGTAATTGCCAGCAAATTTTGGGCTCTGGTAGCCTAATGTCATGATCCCATGGTTAGAAACAGTTTTCCCCTGGACTTTTAAGGAATGGGGTGATTTAATTTTTTTGCTACAAAGTTGTCCTTTACAGGAGGTGTCACATATCAAATTACTGGTTAAACACTGTCTTTGAGGGCAATGTTACTGGTGATAGGACCTGAAGCCTTAGAGACCATCAAAGGAAGTAGCCCACAAAAGGTGTCCAGTTCCTTGCTTTTTTTATTTGCTGATTAAACTAATGCTGGTACTTTGCAAATGTGAATTTCAATGTAGTTTGCTCTGCTCAGGCAGAGGGGGAAAAAATAAAGCAACAGGAATCTAGATGCAAGTGGACACTGTCTGCTGTCCTTCCGTGGCTGGTAACTGTCAAGGTAGATCAGAATTCAGCTGAGAGTATTTCACAGCTAGCTAAAATGGCACAATTCAAAAGGTGTCGGAAACTTTCTACTATGTGGGAATATGGGGACCGTGATCAATATAGCTGGCAATTTTACTTCCAAACAGCGACCTCCAGGAGGCCACTTAGACAGAGAAGTGCTTTTGAATAATCAGACCAGTTGACAGGATATTTTTTTATTACTATTTTTTGAAAACATGCCCTTGACTAGATGGAAGGCTCCCCCCACCATGTAGCCCCTATCTTGCACAACTTTTCTAGTCCTTGCAAAGTTTTAATTTAAGGACCTCCGGGTGCCCAGATAACAAGCACCTGGTAATTGCTTGGCATTGTTAACCAGAAATTCAGCAAATTAATTGCTTCTGTCACTAAGAAGCTGCCAGTCTGTCCAGTGCCAGGATTAGGAGAGAACAGCAACCGCTCAGTGGCTCATGTGCCCCACAGCCCACAAAGAAGGCATAGGGTGCTGCCTTCCATCTATTCTGGAATTTGTCTTCCTCATTCATAGCTCCATGGCTTTGCTTCAAATCTATCTTCTCTCACAGAAATCTTGGTGACATTTGGGCAAGTATTAAAACACAGTTAGTTTTTTCTGAGCATTTGTCCCAGCACTTGGCTCTGTCTGCTGTAGGTGTCCCAGGCCCTTTCTCGTGTAACGCCACTCTCCCCCTGCAGCGGAGCAGACTTGTTGGCAGTGAACGCAGATGGCAACATGCCATATGACCTCTGTGAAGATGAGCCAACTCTGGATGTCATTGAGACTTGCATGGCCTATCAGGGTAAGGAGACTGAGTTTGTGTAAAATACAAAAATGGGTCAACGTAGTACTAAAAATTACCTTGTTTCTCAGCTCTTGATTTGCCTCTGGAGAAAAGCAGAGAGCTGCTGCCTAGCATAATTTCTTGGAACCTGACTCTGTCTAGTTTCTCTGATTCCTAAGTAATGATGAGGGTGAAGGACAGCTGTCAGTCCCCTCAGCCACATAGTCTCTGAAAAGGATGTGAGGTTTTATCAACCAGGAATTATTAAGTCTAACTTTACTCAACCAGCAGAGACAAAGACACTTTCCAACTCTTCTCTCACTAACTGGAATTTTAACAGGAATTACACAGGAAAGGATCAATGAGATGCGGGCTGCTCCAGAGCAGGTCATGATCTGTGACATTCATGACATACTTGCGACTGGACAAGACCTGAACAGGACTGATGCCCAAGGTGCTACGCTGGTGAGTGAAACTGCGGCAGCTTTGGTTTTGCCTCTCTTCAGCCGTAGGTTACGAAACCTGCCCTGTGGCAGGAGTTATACACAATCAACATGCACAAGTTACTGAGAGGAGTGAGGAAGCTATTTTGATCTTTTTCCCTGTTTTAGTTAATTGTCACGTAGGAACAGGCTCTGTCCTTGAGTACAGCTGACATAACTTAGTGTCTAACCCTGCACTTTGTGAAGCGAATCCCTTGTTCATGTGAGCTCTGTTGGATGTCCAGCAGCTCAGGTCCTGCAGCAAGGCTGCTGAGCTCCTGGGTCCTGTCTGACAGTGGCTGGTACCAGCAGCTTCCGAAGAAAGATGCAAGAAATCCCACAATGGGGAGCTGCAGAACAGAGCACTTCTGCTGACCTCTCGGGAAGTGGGACTGGCAAGACTTCCCACCAACCTCTTGCTTCTCGCTGGTCTCGTAGTCCGATCTGACTCCTACAGAGGAGACGTGAGAGTCCATGGGAGAGTCATGGGTGCAGAATCTGGTGCTGGGCACTCTAGGGACTTTCTGCCTCCTTTCTGCTTTGCATAGCATCTGGCTCACAGAGTCGATGGAGTTCTGTGTTTGTTCACATAGGATGGCATCTGCCCCCGGGCAGAGGAGAGCACCCAGAACAAGCGTACAAATCAAGCTGGCGTCTGATTTGGCTGGACAGGGACCAAGAAGGCTGAACAACCCTAGTCCTGTTCCCTTCTTCTTCACCTGCAAACATGTCTCTTAAATCCTTGCTTACAGCAGTCCCAACTTAGGGAAAGTTCAGTCATGTTGTCATAAATGTTGGGACTTTCATACAGCCTTGGTCATTTTGATGCTTGGGTGCAGACATAACTGATTACAGGCCACTTGGTGTCATTTGTTTGATGCCAGACCATGGCAGTGTATTCAGGTTTTTAATCTAAGTTGTTGCCTATAGCATATACCAGAAGCAATAAGGGGAGAGCAGACTCCCTCCAAGATAAACTTGGATGACTGAAGCTTTTATTGCAGCTTATTCTTTAACATGTTTTTCCCTATAACAAGGGTTATATACATTTAAGCAGACCTCTTGACTTCCTTTTTTATATCATCCCCAAGTGATTCCTTGTTAATTCATATGGCCTCTAGAGGGTATGACCCAGTGTCATAAAGTGTATGTAAAAAATAATTGAATTGCCAGAAAGCATCAGAATTTATTTCCAAATGAAGGTTTAACTTTACCTGGTGGAATTCATGTGAAAAATTTTCAAATTAAGCTTTCATCCTTCTCTTCAGCACAGTTGAAATAGGATGAGCTCTGAGTGGAGTTCATACCTTCAGAGTCGTGTATAGGTCAGTGTTTTGCTCAGAGATGCAACAGCAGACTGCAATTATGAAAACTTTCAGAGACACAAAGTGTTGTGGGGGATTAAAGGAGACTCTTCTTGATGTTTCCAAAGTGGTGGTTGTAGTTGGAAGCCAATATCTGAAAAATCTTATTACCTTAACTAAAAGTAGCCAAGGATTAAAATGTTTTTGATTTCTAAATGGTGAAAATAATTACAGTGTGAGTGGAAGTGCAATTGCACGAAGTGAGTCCTGACTAAAGCAGGCTGAAAATTTGATCAAAAAAAAATCATATCCACAGCACTTAAGTGGAAAAGATGAGACATTCTTTTGGCTTGAGGAATGCAGCATTTAGTGGATGACATTCTCCATTGCAGGCTTGTGTTTTGGTAGTGCTGTTTCCCTACAGATTGAGAAGCACTTAGGAGCCCTTAATTTTAAAAGTAAAAACATTACTTTTCTTACCTATATAAGTTATTTTAAGAACTGTTAGGCAGTTTCCTCTCCAAACAGAATTACATGCAGGTAATACTGAGTTTTAATAACAACCTGCTTTTGACCCGATGACATCTGCCAAATGTGAAATGTTCTGCCTATCCAGATCAGATGTTATTAAAGAAATTCCACTGAAACTTGGTGTATAAAACCATTCGTAGCCCTTGCAGGTGGTTCATGCTCTGTTCCTTATCTCCTAGTTGCATATAGCTGCAGCCAATGGTTATCTGCACGCAGCTGAAGTCCTTCTTGACCAGGGGGCAAGCCTGGATGTTAAGGACTGGGATGGCTGGGAACCTCTTCATGCTGCTGCTTTCTGGGGACAGGTAATGGTTTTGTTGCAGATGTCATGTATGAGGATGATATTTCTTTCTGCCTGGACAAATTGTGGAGTACTCGGCAAATGGACAAAAAACTGTACTAGGGCTGGACTCTCTGGTCCGCACCAGATGGAGTCCCTGGAGCTCCAAAAAGAATCTGTTGCTGAAAGTTCAGGGAGAGTGTGTCTGTGCAGTTGAAGGTAGGAACAATGTTTAACATCACAGACATACCAGAATAATTTGAGTTGAGCATGTGCACCATTGTTTTTTATCTTATTCCAACTTTTCAGCTTTGAGGAGGAAAGTGATTTTGCCTGAAATACCTCAATCATCTTGGCTTTCTTTCCCTTTCTTTAGATGCAGATGGCTGAGTTGCTTGTGTCCCATGGCGCTAGTTTGAGTGCCAGGACATCTTTGGATGAGATGCCAATAGGTGAGTTTACTAAGCTTAAAAAAAAAAAAAAAATTACTAAGAAAAGCTTTTCACCCTAAGCATGCTGGAATCTTCACATGATGCTTTCAGAAGCATTAATGTAAGTTTTCAGGTGCCTTTAGATTCAAAGTTGCAGTTACTTTAACTGGGACTGAAGTTTTAAAGAGCCTACTTTGTTACTTCTGAAAACACTTCTTCCTGCTCATAAAAACAAGGGAGAAGGAATTTCTCAAGCACCAAGTCTTTCTCCTGTGTGTTTCGTTACCCCTCTGTACCTGTACCTGGGAGTCTCCCTGCTCTTACGTTGTAGTCTTGAACCTGAGCAGCTTTTAAATGCAGCCCTAAGACTTGGGTATCTAACTTTTGCTTTGATTCGATGAAGTGCGGTAAGCTATAGGGGTTGGAGGGGAAAGAGAAAGCATACACAAGTCTTGGAACAGATTGGAAGTAAAAATGCTAGTATTGGACCATGTGTATTATAACCTTATGCCACATTTTCTTTTGGCAAAAGGTTTTCTGAGCCTTAATTGAAAAATTATTGCATCCTCATTTTGAAGGTTGAAAGTTTTTGTTTTGGACACGTAAGTAAGAATGATATACTCAAGGTAGCTGCAGTCTGGTAATTACAGAAATTTCTTTTCCTTCTGTCTTGAAGTATTGATATAGTGGTCAGTATATCTCTCACCCTTTCATGGGTAAAGGCACAGCATGCTGCAGGAATGGGACAAAACTGAGCTCAACAGCTGGGTCATGGCAAAGCTGAGTCCCCGTCACAATCAGCAGCTCTGGTTTTCTGCTACTGTTTAGGCATCCAAACCATTCTGCCTCCCCTAATTTGTTTAGAGATTAATGTGCCTAAGCATATTCTGCTTAAATTTCTCTTTTCTTCCTCCTAGCATTTGTAGTTGTATTATACAAGGAAGGCACAGTTAGTAAGATGGTGTTACTGGTACCACATTTGAACTGTCTGATTAATGGCTTGGTTTGTGTGTGCCATAGATCTGTGCGAAGAGGAGGAATTCAAAGTATTACTTCTGGAGTTGAAACACAAACATGATGTGATCATGAAGTCTCAGATGAGGCATAAATCCTCCCTGAGTCGAAGGACCTCCAGCACTGGCAGCCGTGGGTAAGTGCGTTGTTCCCTGCAGGTCACCCGGCGCAAGAGCTTGGCCACCCAGATGTAGCTGCAGAGCACCCTGTGGTCGGTGTGCAGAGAACAACCCGTCTGTCCTTTCTGAGCAAACTCTGAAAGGCAGAAGCTGACGTTTGCTTGCTGAAAGCAGATCTCTGCTGAAGAGTGGTTCTTTCACTAGAAAGAGGCATTGTTTCTTGATGAGAAAATGGCTTTTGTGCTCTTGTGGTTTAAGAACAGCTCTGAGCAGAGGCTCAAGTGGTGAGAGTTCACCCTGTTAAACCCATTATACTGGTGTTGGAGAATCAGTGCTTCAAGTGGATTAACTTCAGCTTCTCAGTAATTTGTCTCATGGCCAGGATACTGTGCTCAGACACAGTTTGCACAGGTCTTTATATGATGTTTATTAGTCTTCAAAGCAGACAACAAAACTCCCTAAACAGCCCATGGGACATTTCCCTCTATATTTACTCCACTGGTTGCAGAGTAGCTGCATTAAGCGAGCTGTATAAGATCTAACACAGATTTGCAGCACTACTTTAGAACTCCTTAAAATTCCTCCCACCTTTTAATATCCACACTAGTGCCTTTGCTTTGTGTGGGTGCCAGGAAGCTAAATTCACGTTCCATTCCAGTGGGAGAGGCTGTGAAACGCAAGGAGGAGGTGAGAATAGCTACAGGGTAAGAGGAAATGTCATGTCCTGCTCACGGTGTCGCTGCCCCTTCTCCCTGTCCCACAGGAAGGTGGTGAGGAGGGCCAGCCTTTCGGACCGAACAAACCTTTACAGGAAGGAGTGTGAGAAAGAGGCCATCGTCTGGCAGCAGCTGGGGGCAGCAGAAGAAGGGAGAAACTCAGGTCTCATTGGAGAAATTGGGGAGACTCGGTCTGACCAGGAGAATACAGACCCTGTAAGGAATTTTTTCTCTATTATGGAAGTCACCGAAGAGGGCTGGTAGCACAGGTTCAATAGCAGTGGGTGCCCTGGGATGGAAGGTGGCTGAAAAATTGGTAAACCTCCTCCACCAGATGTAAGCGAAAGACCAAATTCTCCTTTGGCATAAACTGGGATATCCCACTCAAGTGGAAAGACTGTTTTGGATTTACAGCTGCATAAATAATTTTGAGATATGGCCGTAGTGAACCAGGAAGTTCAGAAAAAATAGCATGTGCATTTCTCTTTACAGGTAACAGACTAGTAATCACAAGAGAAATGCAATCTTGCTTTGCAATTACCTGTTTTAAATTCAGTTATTGTCATGTTATATGCTTATCTATCTAATTATTTTTTTTTTTTGGTAAGTGAGCTCTTCTAAGTTAATGTTCCATGTTCCTGGTTGGGAACCAGCTCGTGGTTGGGGCTCACGGCATTATAGGGCCCTGTTAGTGGGTGAATTCAATGTTTGTGCTGCAGCACCTGTCTGGTAGAAAGGCTGAGTGTCAGCAGGCTTAGGAACTTGTCACAGGATGAACTATGCTGTGGGGAATGGTGGCAGATGCCTTTCTTTCATGTTTTCTTGTTACAGAATTCAGTGTTGGAGAACTCTTCCCTCCTTCCGGAGTTAGCAAACAAAAGCACCCAGTGCGACTCTGAAATCCCGCTCCAGAATGGACTCATGGCATCTGCCAGCGCTTACCAGTACACGTTTTCCAACGGGGACATTTGGAGCATGCACGCTGACCCTGACAGTAACCCAGGCCACATGCTGCCCTACGGCAACCCTGGCCTCCCTGACACACAGCAGTTCTGGGGTGCCTACAAGGAGCATAACCACACGCTCTCCGAACTGAAGCGGCAGCGGGCTGCAGCCAAACTCCTCAATCACCCTTTCCTCAGCACCCACTTTGGCAGTGGCATGGGAGGAGTTGCTGAGAATGGAGGTGAGGCCAAGTCGCACCTAATCGCATCCAGGACTTCTCCCTACAGCTCCAATGGGACCTCAGTGTATTACACAGTGTCCAGTGGTGATCCACCCCTCTTGAAATTCAAAGCTCCCATGGAGGAAATGGAAGAGAAGGTGCATGGGTGCTGCAGAATTTCCTAGTCTCACCTGCTTCTCACACCAGAAGAAACAAGATGTGGGTGGGCTGGTTGGCTCTATCGCAGCGGCCAGGTTGTCTGCATTCCAAAGGGAGAATTTGGTTATGGACATCCTGACTGTGGTGGCCTCATTCATCTTGAATTGTACTTTACCCTGCCAATTACTTCCACTGCAGTTGAATGAGTAAGGCAGGTGGAGCAAGGCTCTTATGAGAGGAAGGGATGTGCATCAATATAATGTAAAAAGGGTTGCCCTGGTCTTGCTCCCTGGGGAAGAAGGAAGGTATGGTGCACTGCCTCCCTGTCCTTAGGAAGTCATGAGATGCCTTGGAACAAAGAAGGAATCTGAATTAAAATCTTTGCATGTGAGCCTCTTGCTGTAAGTCACCAAGCTTCTGGAAGGTGACAGTTTTTTTCACTCTTGGGTAATGCATATACCCTGGAGGGGAGATCACCCCCCACCCAGGGTTTGCAAGAGTAGACAGAGCTGTTTTCCGTACAGCTGGATCCAGCACTCGCAGGGCCTGAGCAACAAGCAAGCGTAGATGAAGCGCTTGCTGTAGGAAGTTTGCAAGGTGTTATCTCCTTGCAGTGACAGCTCACCATCAGAAACTGCGCACGGGCTGGGTCCTGTTCTGCTCGTGTAAACTCGTCACTGCAGACTGCCATCAGGTTTGAAGCAGAACTTTTTCTGGAACAGGCTTCACTCAATAGGCTTTAAAACTGAAGTTGCAATAAGGGGCCCTGGCAATAGAATTTTACTGCAATAAAATACTGACAAAGGTCTATATTGGGATAAGTAATTAAAAAAACTTATTTGTACTATTTAGACTCTTAATTTGTTAAAACTGAAAAGACTTTTGCTGATCTCTTTCCTATTGATTCTGTTTTACTCTGTACGCTCAACACAGATACTAAGGGCAGTATGCTTTGCATTCTGATTTTTTTCTAGTTTTCCAGAACCACAGGGCTCAGGAGGGATGAGGAGGAAAGGCTTGCTGACACTAATCTAGAAATGCCGTGAAAGCATTTCTCATCTCCCTAGATGTTACAACACTTGCATTAACCTGCAGTCTTTGGCTGATAGATAACTGTTAAATCATTGCTTTGGTACTTGAGCATTGCTGCAGGGCAGGAGAATTTTTTTTGTCGGTTTTCCAGCTCCCATGCTGAAGTCGTCAGCAGTGGTTAGTAGCTGTCAGAGGAAGTCTTAAAATGCCTCTATGTATAAGGGAGTTGCCTGGCACTGTGCAGCGCTTGGCCGAGCCGCTCTGCTGTAGGGCAGCTGGCACACCAACTCCCGTGTTTGACTGTAGTTCATGTTAGCCCTGACAGACTACCTGAGAAACACTGGCACGGTATAACCTGGGGCTTTGGCACTGGCTCTCCGCAAGTTAAGGCTTTGCATACCTGGGGGAGGTGAGAGTGCCCTGTGGGAGACAGCTCTGAGAAACTGGCCACGGTTGAGTTAAATTGCATCTACAGAAGTAACTGAAAATCTTCAACCCTTTTTCTGCACAGAGGAGCTCTCGCACACTATTTGCCTGCATGAATTTGTGTCATCTTGGGCCGTTTAAATTCCAAACTCTGAAAACATAGGCCTGTTTGGGTCTCCGTGAGCCATCAGTGGATTAAATCCACTGCACATAGTTGTTCTTCAGCCAAGCAACAGCAAATGCAGCTTCCACCTATCTTCCTTTTGGCTGGCAGATGTTAGACATCTATATTACCCTTCACATGTACGCTTGCCCTGGGGGAATCCTCACAGCCTTTTCTTTTTTCTGGGCTATAAAAAGTTGACTTAGGCTGCTAGTGATTGTTAAGCGCTAACCTCTGATCACTGTCACATCTAGCCCAACACTGGGGTGATATATTATGATACAGGGCTCTGGGCTCTTCATTCTGGGCTCCTCGAGGCAGCAGAGGTGGCTGTGTCACCACCACAACCACACTGGGCAGGAAACACTTTCGGACCTGTAAGGTTATTACCAGGCTGACAGTTTACTCTTGAACTTTTGAAGATACAATTCTCTTCCCTCACCAGTTTTAGGAACAAATTAGAAAATGGTAGCAGTTGATCTGATTTATTTTTTTTTTTTAAACCTCACTTCAGTTAAAGGCAGGGGGTTTCTTTGTATGTTTGGAAACATTCAGAGAAGTTTGTGCTTCCTCCATTATTGAAATGCATATGCTAAATATAAGACTAGGAAATACTTCTTGTGCTTGACTTAACCTTAAGGGATTTTAAAAGTCTTTCTCTAGTAGAAAGAAGATGATCTGGTAACTGGACAGACTTTGCCCCATCTGTGTGTGATTAACAGTGGGTCTTCTGATTATCTGGAGAAAATTCTTCTGGGATAACATCAGGTGTAGCCTGGCAGTTACTGAACAGGGGGAGGTGATTTTTCAGATGCCTCTTCTCCCACAGTGGTGAGGATTGTCTCTCCACGTCCATCCGAATGAGAATTCTGGACTCAGTGTAACAAATATTGGTGCCTCTATCCACTAGGTTGTAAGTGGTGTAAAATTTGGGGCCTGCTGATGCCTTCCCTCCCTCCCAGGGAAGGAGGAGTTGGGCCCTTTTCCTTCTCAGAGCAATTTTGTGCTATCGAGTGTATTGGATCCTACCTAACCAACAGGACACTGCTGAATGCAATAGTTTAAGGCTTGCTTTCACTGAAAGCTGTTCATGCAGTAAAACTGTAGGAAGCCAGTCCAGTTTAGACAAACAGCTTTTAGTCCATTGATATTTCACTTTGTTTATATGTAAAACTCCAGGAACTCGTCACTCTAGCTGTGATCTTGAACAAGCCAACAATTAAATCTGCTATCAGGCAAAAGAGATTACAGGTTCTAGATTACAAAACATCCCCCTAATTGGACTTGTAATTGTAAAATTGACTGTAATACAGCTCTTCTTGCTTTATCACTGTAAGGTAACATGCTCACTGAAGTCTAGTGGTGTCTGATCAAATGTAATCAATTCTTATTCAGACAAGAATCACTAGTCGATAAATCTTCCAGGATATGTTTCACAGCCATGCCAAGTATTTATCTACCACTGGCTTTGGGTTGAAGTTGCATCAGTGTAGGACTTGCAAAGGCTGATGAAGAGTGACCTAGAATGGATTCATGTTTATGCATGAGTGATGTTTGAGATCTAATGGTCACTGCCTGTGGGGTGCTGGCAAATCCGCTCGGAGAAGGAGCTCAGATTGTAGGTCTGGGATGAGTTCTGTAAAGTGGATATTTAACCTGCTTCTGGTAAACCATTTGGCAGAGACAAACAGGCTTTTGGGAGAATAACAAAAACATAGATACTCTTATGTGCATTGTAGGAACCAACCTCTAGGAATAGAACTTATTATTATAAAGTTTAGCAGTGTTACAACAATAGTGGGGTTTTATATCTATGTGTTTTAAAGGCCATCCCAGTGGAAAGCTCTGAGGCACACAGCAGCAGGCACTTGGCTATTTCATTGGATCTTATGATTGCTAAAGAGCTGTAGAAACTTGAAATCATATTGTGACTGGTATGTCTAACACGGCTTATTAGAGGAAGATTTGGGGTTTTTATGCGATACTCAGTGTTTTTAGGCTCAATAAACATCTAAGTACAGATCTGAGATCAGAGTCCCACTCGTTAGCAGTAAGCCGAAGGTTGTAGTTGTTCATATAGACTACACAATGATTTGAGAATGTGGATATATTGACGGGTCTATTGTAGGCAGAGCTGCACATGAGAATTAACCTTTCTGCTTGCAAAATCTTCTTGTATGCTGAAGTCATGCTGTTTCTAGCAAACTGATTCATAAGAGCAGCTTTACTTTCCACGTTGAAAGACTTTTTTCAGATGGAAAAAAAGTTGTCTCTCAAACAGTGACTCCACTTTACTGAGCTCAATCAAGAAAGTCCCAGCACTGAAATGTTAGATAAGGGCTTAAGTCCCATTGCTGGGACCTGTTTGATGTCAGACCTGGATCTGTATTTCATGTACAAAGTGATGCGATTTTAGCCCACTTGGTTTCACTTCTGTGGTGCTCCAGAACCTGAAAACCCTCCCAACTGGGAAGAACTGAGTCTAGCGGATGTGATTCTGTACCATCTTGCAGGTGTAGTTGAAAAACCACGTGGATGAGGAACCCCTGGTAGGGAAGGAGAAGAGCATGACAGGACAATAGCAATAATTAATTGGTGCAATACTCAGTGGAGGCCAGTGAATTCTCTAGTTTATTGAGCAGGGCTTTATTTCATGGGGTTGAAAGCACTTACAAGCTCCCAAATGGCATTACAACTTCTATTCAGTGTCTTTTTGCTTTAGTCTTGGAGCTCTGTTTACCCAGATCTTCTCTGCTGAAACTAAATCAGCAATACCATGAAATAGGAACATCTTAAACTGAGAAAGCAATAGCACTGGTCTCCAGTGAGCCACAGATGAACTGTTATCTGTCTGCTGGAAGGTGTTCTCCTTACGTCTGGATATTTCTGTGCCTTATCATACTTGCTAAAGGTAACTCAGTAACTAGTCTCTGGAAGGTTTGCGGTGACTGTACAGTGCTGGTTTTTAACTTGGAGACTGTTTTGCAAGGGGTTAACAGTTCAGAGCATACCAGATTTTTAAGTTTTTAATTTACTTCAATTTCTCTCATGATCACCAGTTCTCTTCCTAAATACACAGAAAAGGGTCTTCATTCTGATTTAACAGATCAAAGTGACCTGCTTTGTTATATCAGTTCTCTACAGGCAGAGTCCAGAACATGCTTGTAGCAGCAAAGTCTAGCCTCTTACTACAGAACCTGGCTAATATTTACATTTTTTGGTTTGTTTTGCCTGTGTCTGTACAACAGACTTTACTGTCTCTGATTGTTCTTCAGCTTTATTCTGCTGTTTTCATGTTGGCCAAACTGGTAATGGACTTCTCAATTCCCCCACACAATGAGAGCACCACTGTTTTTTTTCAGGCAACATCTGCCATGGCACAATTACGACCTTGAATATTTTGGTGTATTTCAACTGCAGAAGCTGTAGTAGAGGAGATTCTGTTTGAGATGTCTGTTCCCAAACCTACACCAATGCAATTATCTCCACCCCCAGCTGGAGGGAAGATACGGATTTTTAAACAGTGCAGATGCAGCCTTAGTATTGCCACCTCTACATCTTTGCAGTGTGAGAATGGGCTGTAGGAGTGTCGGTAACGCAGGTACAGCTCGGTGTGACTGCTGCATGTACGGGACATTAACAAATGACGGCAAGCCTTTTGCAATAACTCGTAATTCCATCCATCAGTAGTAAGCGATGTACAAATAAAAAATGATGAGATGTATTTTATGTGAAAAAAAAATAATATAAGAACTGTATATTGTATTAGCAGCTTTGTGTATAAAATGGCATTTTGGCAATCAGAGTCTAATATATTTAAAACATTTTTTAATAAAGGATATTTGATATTGTATGGAATTGACTTTATTGCTACTGTAAGTATGAAAAGATGGTTTCCTAACATGTTGAAGCAATGCATAAAATCTTAAAATCGTATGTAAAACTCATGCCAAAAGGGTATGTCTGACAGTATTAGCACCTGACTCTGTCTTTAATAGAGAGATTGAATTTTTTAATTTAAAAATTATATTAAATTTCTTTTAATAATACAAAAATGGCCTTGAGTTTTATTTAATCCGTTTACATTTTGGGATTCTGCTTAAATGTCTCTACTTGTCTCTCGGCTGTACGTACAGCCAGGAGAGGCCTCGGAGAGCAACTCTAGCACGGGTAGGTGTAACTTTCTATTTTTCAGCAGGTACCGGTTATTTGTGATGGGGATGCGCAGGAAGGCCAACACCGCAACGGCCTTTTCCGGATTTCGCCGCGTCCGAGGCTTTAGGCCCGGCCTCCGCTAACGCGTTTCTCCGAGGGGGTGACAGGGGCGAAGGCGAAAGCCCACTCGCCCTCCCGGCGCCGCCTGACGGGTCAGCGGGACACGGAGCGGGGCCTGCGGCAGCCGGGGCCAGGCCCTGAAGGGGCTCGGCCTGGAGCCGGGGCGGCGTCCGATGGCC
>NW_020799125.1:11282837-11290407 GCF_003259725.1 Athene cunicularia | reverse complement strand
GCCGCGGCGCCCCCCGGGATCAGCGCCCGGTCCGGGGCCCTTTTTCAGCGGGGCTGCGAACCGGAGCAGAAATCAGCGTCGGTATCGACGAGCATCTCCTTCCCGTGGCGCTCCGCATGGCCAAGGGGCTTTAAACCCTCCCGCCGAGGCGAGAAAGGCCCGTCCGGAGGGCAGAGCTCTGAGCGCCCAGCGGGCGGTGCTCGTCCTGCCGCCGCGCATCTCCCGTGCCATCTCCGTTTCCCGGTGATGCTGCACCAGGGGCGGTGGCCAAGAGTTCCTCGGCGTTGGATGCGGCCCCGCCGCCACAGTCCCAGCCCAAACCACCACCACCACGACGCCGATCTTGCTCCTACTCAAAGCAGAAAGTTTCCTATTCCAGGTTCCCAACTGATGTGCTCTGCGAGCCAGGTTTGCTCACTCTCCTTTAAAGGATGTGACACAAAAAAGGCGTCTCTTATAAAACAGGGTTATCCACAGAGATAACCCTATGATTATACCCCCCTTCTTCACCTCATTAATTGCCCCTAAGTGATGTGCAGACCTGCTTGTAGCAGGACTTCCCTCCTACAGGAGTGGGTGGTTTTGATCCGATACAGACTATGGCTTAAAAATCACACGGCATGGTAATTTCTAACTGTTCTCTGTAATTTATTGTGCTACCTGAGTTTATAGCCTCTGACTGTAATTCGCAGGAGGGAACCGCCCTTCTCGTTAGCAGCCATTCAATTGGTTTAGCTAAAATTTAAATGCATAGCTTCCTCTTCAGGTGGCCAGGTGAAGCAATCCCTGGCTCTATGTGTAACACGTGCTTGCACATGGCACACCCTGAATCAGCCGCAGAGCTTAGTCCTTGCCTGCTTCTGAGTGCAGAAGCTTAAGGCGTGTGTGAGGCTGACACAAACGGTGGGCTTCTGGCCAGAAACGGTCCCAGAGGTAGCTCTCTTCTCAAAGTATCCTTATCAGGTAGATGAGATCGGCTTGGTGACTTGAGTAAACTCCGTGAAAACATGTTTCTCTAAAATGCTACTTGTTTGTATTGTTCTTGCTTGTTGCATCTTGCCAAACACCTTCCCTTGCAGTGAGCCAAGAGCCAGGCAAGCTGTTCATGCCAAGTACGTACCTGATCCAGAGAGTAGCTTTGTGGACACAGAACAGAGAGAAATTTTTGACCCCCTATAATTTACTGAATATCAGATGCTGTGCGATACTGCTCAATCATGTCTGAGTTCTTCGGGTTAATGTGAGGAATGGGAGAATTTCAGATGCTGTATAGCCGCTTCTCAGATCACTCAAATGGGGTTAGCTCAAGTGACTAACGGGGACACTGTTGCTATCTTGCGTCTGCTATCCCAAATGGATGAATGTAGAGAAAAGGGTTTTCTTTCTCCTCTAAACACAACTACTTTTGCTCATTTTGAGTAGAAGTGTATTTTTCAGCTGCTAATTCTGGAATTAGAACTCAAATGTGCTGTTAATTGAGTAGTCATTTGAA
Source organism: Athene cunicularia (assembly GCF_003259725.1). Classification (NCBI taxonomy): domain Eukaryota; kingdom Metazoa; phylum Chordata; class Aves; order Strigiformes; family Strigidae; genus Athene; species Athene cunicularia. The sequence goes on along the minus strand of NW_020799125.1, from coordinate 11,288,915 downwards.
GGCACCAGTGTTTCTAAGGGACTAAGTGTGAATTGTTCTGTTTTCAGGGGTTATTTTCTTACTCATCTGTCTTATCAAAAGCATCTTATTTGGTGGGTGGACAAAAGCACAAGAGACTCGTAAGAAGCACAAGCATAAACTAACTTTATCTAGAAATATCAACATGCCTGTGTGAGTTATACCTAAGAAGTCATCCATACAGAGCCAATGCCTTAGGGAGCAGGGCACAGGTGGGAATGCAAAGCTTAGCCTGTTCTTGTGGGAAATGTTTTCCCTGAGTACAAGCAATGCCACACACAGAGCTGCTGTGTTGCATGCACATGTCCTGGGTGTGTTGCAGCAGTGACCCTTCTCCATCAGGTAAGGACAGGTGCCAGGTACCTGCAGTACCTGCTGGTATAATGGTTGACCTTGATGCTGGTCTAATAGAATAGAAAAGTAAATCATGAAGCCAAATCCTTTATGCCTTTGTGTTCCTGGTTTTGAAGGGTGAGAGTTCTAGCACTGAAACAGTGTGCAGCATGGTTCTGAATTAGCTGGAGAGATTGTTCATAAATGAACTATTGCCTTGTCTTTGGCCCATTGAGACAAAATTTTCCTGTCTTAGGACTTGCCTTCTGTAAAGAACTGTTGAGTTGAGTGTGAGGAAGGTTTTCTTGTCCAAGTATGGAATGAAAACTCGGAATATATTTAGTAAGAGTCTGGAAATTGTGTATTCAGTTTATATCTTGTCACAGAACTAGCTTATTTCTTGGTAACTTGTATAGGGACAGCATTTCCTTCCTACCCACAAAGAACAGTCAGTTGGAGTTTGTGAGATGTTCAGCTGTGGCAGCAAGGAGGCCGTTCAGGCTAATTCTCCTGCAGGTAGTGGCTATTTGTAGCAGGTATGCCAGTCTGGGAGAACAGGAGTAAAGATGTTTTGTCTGGATTCCAGGTTCTGCTGTGATAGCTTCCCCAGTGTTATCAAAAGGGCAGATCAAGGAGATTACGTAGGAAAGCAGGCTGTGAAAAATGTACAAAAGCCGCAGCAAACGTGAGGAAAAACCTCTTCAGGTGTATGCTTTCCACTCCAGGACAGAATGAATTTACAGAAACATTGTGGGAACATAGAAATCTTGTATAACTTGCCAGAGCCTGCGCAGCAGGGCAAAGAAATGTGCGTTCTGGCCTTGATAGCAGCAGGAGAAAATGGCTGAGGAGGCAGTGATCTGACCTTGTGTAAAATAAAGACCCTGAACAAGTGTTGTCATTTTTCTTGTAGGTGATTGCCCTTGTGATGGATTCCTTCACGGATATTGATATCTTTGGTGACCTTCAGGATGCCTATAACAACCGCAAAGTCCCTGTCTATATCCTTCTTGACCAGGACTTTCTACCCCATTTCTTGGAAATGTGCAAGAATTTGGGGGTTTGTCCTGAGCAGGAAAGTGTAAGTACTAAATGTGGGTGGCTGTGGTTTATTTTTATGTCTTATGGTTCATTCTATGTTTATGGCTATCAAAAATACCCTTCTATAAAACATCAGACTCACTTGAAAGACTAAAGCATCCTGTAGTTTGATAACTGATGTAAAAGGGGATTTTCTTAAATGTTTCTCAGCTCCTGAAGATCAAGGCTATGTATCGCATGGTTTCAGTACAGTATCTAATCCAACATGTGAAACTGCTCACAAACTCAGTAAAAACCATGCAGAAAAGGCACACCTACTACCTTATGCTACCCATATGTAGAGCTACAGCCATGCTGTGCAACAGCCTGGTGTGCTGGGCAGAGTGTGCACTGTGAGCCTAGTCCTGAGGAAGCAACAATTCTCAAACATTTAATTTCACAAGATCTCAGTACCTTTAGCCTTTGGCTCAAGGAACTGCTTGCTAAAGAAAACAGAAACACAGGAAGCTCAAGGGTGGTATAGCTCTGGTAACATCTCATTTCTTTCCTAATACATAGTTTCTTCTTTTTAAGAGGGTTTGGATGATGTGACCCAGGTGGTTTACTTAATTTCTCTGAATATAAGCTGACATGTTTTGGGCAGGCTTATGTTCACCCCAGTGAGAGTTTCTCTGGATGGGGAAACAGCCCTAGCTTCATAGGTCGTAATTAATTAGAACTGGCTGTTCTCTCTACAGACTCTCCTAACAGAAATTTAGCACCGTGTAACTAGTAACCCTTGAATGCAGGCAATGTAAGGAAGTTAATTTCATTCCTATCTTCCATAGTGTGCGTAGCTGCTTTTTGGTAGTATTGCAAATCAAACCTATTTGGAAGTTAATGCAAATCTAATGTTGCTTTTCCCCTTCTTTTCTGAAACAGATGATGAGAGTTCGAACTCTCACAGGGAACACATACTACATGAGGTCAGGTGCCAAAATTGTGGGGAAAGTCCATGAGAAGTTCATGTTAATTGATGGCATTAGAGTGACAACAGGCTCCTACAGGCAAGTATTAGGGTCTGCTGGTGCCTGATGAAGCTAAGGGGGAGTTTCTGCAAGAAGGATCTATTAAATTTGCTGTTTGCCTGGTATTAATGAATGCCAATGGCAAGTGGCCTAGCTGAGTCTAAGTGGGGCTAACACAAAACTGGAAACAGCTTTGGAAAACTGGTTTGCACAACTTGTTGCTAATAAAGCACTTGGCTATGGCTAAATAGAGTTCTTCCTGAAGAAGGGTGAATTGTATATTGACTTTCTACCTTCCTTATGCATGGTACTTCTGAGCTGAGTCTTGCTCTCTGTAATGGTATGTGTTGAAATGCACTGAAGATTAACTGTGAATCTTGGTTTGTTTTCAACAGTTTCACGTGGTCCGATGGGAAACTGAACAGCAGTAACTTGCTGCTATTGTCAGGTCAAGTGGTTGAACACTTTGACCTCCAGTTCAGGATTCTTTATGCCCAGTCGATGCCCATCAGCCCTAAATGGCCGTCCAGCTGCAGGAACAGTGGGATATTTGATCATCTGATGAACAGAATAGAGTCCCCCAAAGAATATACTGTGGAAGACAATTTGAGAGCAGAATTTGCTAGATTGTCTAGTACACCAAAGAAACCGTTGAAAGAACTAGATCTGGCTGAAGATACTCCTGGAGGCCAACCTTGTAAGCTGGGGCGTTCTTGCCTCTGTGAAGAGGAGTGGTTCAGTGATCAAGTGGCCATAGTTGAACGGAAAAGCACATCGACTCAAACTGGCCCATGGGAAGAGAAGCCTGTAGTGACCACGTGTAATGCTGCCATGCAGGCTGCTGCTGTAACGGCAGAAACTGGCACTCAGACATCTGTCGCTGCTAGAGTGACGGGCACCCAGACTTCAGTTTTGCTGAAGGCTGCAGTGACACAGACAAAGGAAGATGAGTACACAGAAACACCCCTGCTTCACAGAAAATTGTCAAAAGAAGGATCTTCTCTGTCTGGAAAGGCTGTATCAAGTTCTAGTCTGCGATCACTGTCTTCGTCATCATCCCAGTGCTCTCTTGCAAGCTCTACTGGCTCACTGTCTTCTCTCCGGTCCTTTGAATATTCTGGCAGTCACAGGGCAGAATATTTCCAAAAACTGCATAAAGAGAGGCAATTCCACTACTCTACTATCAGGTCGAAGCTTAGCCACATGGTGGATATCCTATCCAGGAGGGGACGTGCCCCTGACAACTACGTGACCCAATACACCGGAAGATGCAATCTAAAACAGAGGCGTGACATCAGTGCCAGCCTGCGCAGCCTCCGGGACGTTTCACTCTTTTCTCTGCATAAATGATTGCTGCACTGAATGCAGAACACAAAAGGTCCAGTCTCAAATTACAGTCACTTTGTACCTGATGATTCTTCCACTTCCTTCCAGCACTTTTTATCTTTGAATACATGTGTACATCACTCTCCACCACTTTGTTTTATACTATGCAATTTAAGCAATAAAAATAGAGGGGTTTATTTATATTGTAGCTACTTGCATGTTCTTATATTCATGAGTAGTGAAGGTTCATTTTAATTCTGGATGTTTAACCTGAAAAGTCAGCTTGTTACTGCTTTCAGGGGTTGCTGATGCTCTGGCTTAACTTATGTAAACTTGGAAAAATCTGAGTCAGGCTGATCTTGCTCAGAGTGGTTTTGGAGATTTAGCTTACATCAAGGTATACTCAATTCTCTTTTCTTTTTAATATTGGCTTTTATTTCTACTTTATCTTTGGCATGGGGGAAAACAACTTTTATAAGGAGCCATAAAGCTAATTTTGTTCTGACTTCAGTGATCTATACATTACTCTTCTACTAAAGTTGTGAAGGGTCTGTTGGAACAGTTGCAGGTTTTTATCTTCAACTGTATCCTTTTCATTGTTTAAGCCTTCTGAAATGGACTGAGCTAACTAGCCCTTCAGTTTGATCATCCTTTCATGCCTTTGTGTAAATACATGTATAAAAATGTGTGTGTGTGTGTATATACACATCCTCAGAAGAGCATCTTTTTAAAAGCAAGCCCTGGAAGTGGCAGCTTAGCACTCCAAGATAGCTGTACCCATTTTAGGTACAACCCTGATGTAAATGTTTCCAGTGTTCGGAACTAAAAGCTAGATATATTGAACCTGTAAGACCTGGGAATGTATTGCTGAAGTGTTGAGTTTTTGTGTTTGTGAGTGGGAGATGGGGTGATACCTGGGGTTTGGTGTCATGATGCAGCACATCTGTTGTACTTCTTTTGGGATGATTTCAAAGAACTTTGTCTTTTGTGCAACTTGTTACACAGAATTAGGACTCTTATTCTTAGCTCTGTGAAATGAGCTTCCAGTTCTGGCTGGGCCTAGGAATGTCTGAACCATCTTGCTTCCATTAAGAGACTTGTAAACAGGTTCCTTCTTTGGAATGAACTTGGGTGAGACAGTCACTGAGGGCACGTGACAAAGCCCCTGTTCAAAAGTAAACTGACAAATGCACTATGAAATATTATGGGTTATGTTTGCTAATATTATAGTACAAGAGTGAAAAAAAAATTTGTCTCCTTAGACTGTCCTATGTGAAATAGTCTGTTTCCTGCTCTATTTATCCTTTATCTACTACTAACTTGGTTTGAGGAGGTGAAGTGCCACTCTTGCTTTTGAAAATACTCTTTCAACATTAAATGGATCTTAGGTTAAGTTGCTTTGTAGAGACATTATCCAAATATTTGTTAGTGGTATGCTGTGCATATGTGCACATGTCTGTGCTTGCTGGATCACTTATCTGAGCAGTGTGTGGTTTCTCTCAGCTCTAAACTGTACTGTTTTTCTTTAGACCTGCATCCCAGTACTTTAGTGACCAACCAGGCTGAATTCTGCCAACTCAAATCAGTATGGGGTATGTGTTTTCTTCTTATTTTTGGGCCTGTGTGTCCAGTAGATGGCACATTTCAGCTGTTGCCTTGAATATTCTCCTAAACAGTAATGAATGGGTGAATGAATGGAAAAATATCCAAAACTCAAAAAGGCTGAAACTTCAGTGCAGAGAGTAACTAACTTTGGCATTTCTATCTTTAGAATCTATATGGACAAAAAGGTTTAGCTGCTTTCAGCGCTTGGATTTCAAAGCATCTGTGTCTTCCCTAAAGCTGTAAGGCAGATGTATGAAGAGGTGCAGGTGGGGAAAAAAAACTTGTTTGCACTTGTTTAAAAAGACGGGATACTTTTTTGCCTTATCCCTGGAGCTGAAACACCAGGAGCGAAGCAAGTTGCAGAGAGGGAGCCACAATGTGCCTTCAAAGCCATTCTCGAGTTGCGTTTTTAAGAGCCTGTGTTCAGCAGTGCTTGAATGTACCTAAGTACACGATGAATACACACAGAATGTATGTGAGATCAACCTGTTGGCTCGATGTGCTTTTTAACTTTATTACACGGTGCAGCTGTTACGGTGCTCTCTGAGCAACAAGTAGCAGTTTACAAATAAACTCATTTTGCCGCGGGGGTTTTCACCCCATCCTGGCCGAGCTCTGTGTTCCCTTTGTCTGGCATTTGGAGCCGGGGTGACTAACGCAGCGCTTCTCCTTTCGCCGGTGCCCTCCAGCCGCTCGGGGCGGGCTGAGCCGCGCAGCGCCGCCCCGGAGCGCCCCGGGCCCTCTGGCC
>NW_020799125.1:11277406-11282787 GCF_003259725.1 Athene cunicularia | reverse complement strand
ACAGACCTGCGAGGGCAGGAGCTGGCTCCCTGGGGAGCTTGGGCGAGTACCCAGATCTTAGCATGAAATCGCGTGAGAATCTGAATAACTTGAAGACAAACTTCATGTTTTTCATTTGTATCTTTAAGATACAAATTTTAAGTGGGCAGGTGAGATACCAAGAGCAGTCAGACACTGTTTCTTTTCATATTTGAGAAGTTCGAAGGACTCTGGAAATAAGCTCACCTTTTTTGTCAGGCAATGCTTTTGAGGAAAACACATCTGTCCTCACAAAAAAACCCTCTTGCCTAGGAATCGGACACCAAGTTTGTTTAACACAGAACTAGACCCCTGTTTTTGCCATATCTCAGGGCGAGGAGGAAACCTGAAGCGATACGTTTATTTTACCACCGTTCTGGTTCTTCTGAGATATTCTCTGCCCCACCAAACACCTCCACCATCAACTCCTTGCTCCTATTACACCAAAAGTTACTGATGTAGCTGCAGAGGCTGACAGCAATGTCTTTCTTTTCTGATGCAAAATACTTTTTCTATCAGCTCGCTTCGGTTTTTGGAGAGGTGTTGAGTCTCCTGCTGCCTTGGCACTGCTCTACAGGTGGAGAAAAGGAGAAAATGCTCAGATTTCTGTAATTTCTTCTTGAAAGTGAAATTATGTGGTAAAAAAGGGAAGACCTTTGTACAACCTTAATTAAAAAACCATGAGCAACATGGTACTGAACAGATGCAGGGGCTATCGATGCTTCTAACTAGTGATGAACTCTGATTTCTAAATAGAGAAAAGGTGTCTTTCTACAACAGTCTTTCAGGCTGGGTTGTTCATACCTATTGAACCAAAAAAGATACAGATCCTGGCAAAAGAAACTTCAATGCTTGCTGCTGACATTATAGTAAAAAATGAAATTCTACGATGCAGTAATAAAAATCTTAAATGATGTTATCTGTTATAAATCAGCAAGTGACAACAAATTGGGGCAAATAATCTTTAACAACAATTTCTGTCCATAAATTCAATACATATTTTTTTTATATTTAACTATACAGGGACACGAGTAAGTGATCATAATGAATGGGCGATGTATATTGTGTCTCCTCTACAGTGTGCCATACTCAGTAATCACCTTTACCAAAATACCATTCTCTTCACAGAACTTTATTCCAATTAGTTATTTTTCCTTTCTCTTCTCTTTCTTATATGTCTGTTAAATGTTTCAGCAGTGCTGTGATCAACAGAAGAATATACCATATCACAGAAGATTGTACCATGTTCCATTACCACTACGAAAAAAAAAAAGAGGGAGGGGTCAGAATATTTAATTTTAAAGTCAAATTCCTCATGTGCCATCTCCCTTGGGATGCTGTTGGAAACAGCCTAATGATCTCTTCTGAAACTTGTTGCAGATGATTGCCCTGGTTATGGATTCCTTCACAGATACTGATATCTTCAAAGACCTTTTGGAAGCTTGTAGCCAGCGGCAAGTTAAAGCATATATCCTTCTAGATCAGTCTTCATTTTCCCACTTTCTAAAAATGTGCAAGGATCTGGGAGTTGACCTCGAACAGGAAAAGGTGAGCCTTGTTGTATTTATAGGGATAGAGAGTTGATCCTCTTATGACTGTAATCTTTGAGCTATCAAAAGAGGAAATTATTATGCCTGCTGCCACTAAATGGGGTTTATGTAGCTCTAGCTCTTTCTTGGAAGATTTAACCATTCTTACATAAGAAGGCAATTAATAGAAAAATCAAAATCTTTACAGGTGGATGTTACAGGTGCTTTCTGACCACAAATATTGACTATTCAAGGAAAGGCAGGAGGAATGTCCAGTTGCTAAAGCATGACTGGAGTTGCTCAGGCTTGCTGAGACTTTGAAGGCTGGTGGAGAAGCAGGTTGTCAGGAGTCTGTGGAGTTTGAGTCCCTCCAAGGTTAGGCAACAGGAGTTTTTACAGTCGCATTCTGCACAATCAATGTATGGGTTTGCCCCTTAATGCCACCTCTTTGCCTACTAAAACAAGACAAAATTATCATTTGGTTCCTAGAGGCTGGATCTTGTGGCACTGTGCAGCAACCTTTGCTAGTTCATCAGGGATCCTTATTCTTGTGCATTACTCCTTTACATGCAAGCATTTAACTTTGAAATCCACGTGACACTTGCCATATCTTTAACAGCTGATGAGAATTCGAAATATCACTGGGAAAACATACTACACGAGGTCTGGTGCCAAAATTGTTGGAAAAGTCCGTGAAAAGTTCATGTTAATTGATGGCATTAGAGTGACAACAGGCTCCTACAGGCAAGTGCCAATTTCTTTCTGTTGCTTAACACGGTTTCTTTACATGGAAAGGAAAAATAGCCATTTTGCAAAACTGCTTTCCTTATCAGGGTTTTTGTGTAATGTTTGTCCTAAAAAGAGCATGCTGCTCATAATTTGCATTGTAAGAACAATTTAACAAAATGTGATGAAAGAGAATTTTCAGTTTAATACTTTGTTTACTATTTATTTTTGATTAACTCAGAGTTTTCTCCTTCTTCCTTTTCTAGTTTTACGTGGATGGATGGGAAGCTGAACAGCAGTAACATTTTGATTCTGTCAGGCCCTGTGGTTGCACACTTTGACCTGGAATTTCGGATTCTTTATTCACGGTCAAAGCCTATCAACCTCAAAGAGTTATCCAGCTGCAAGAAGAACACGGTGTTGGACCAGCTGGTCAGGATAACAGTGGCTTCCAGAGACTCAACCAGGGAAAACTTCCTAGGAATGGAGTTTTTTTATCTTAGAGCATTTGTAGGAAATCTAAAAAGGAAGCGAAGCTGGCTGCATGCCTCAAGGGAGGCAGTCTATATGTCAAATAATGCAATGCATGCCTCTCCGCCACTGACTAAGAGGAATGGCTCTCTAGTTATGAGGCCACACTGGATCGTAGAGAGATGAATTGCACGTTCACTCGGTGCGAGAAGCAGAACCTCAGGAGGCACATCCAGCCGTCCATGTCCAGTACTGTTTTACAGTATGTTTGTGAGAGAGCTGGGAAACAAACCTTGAACTGAGAGAAAGTGATACTGGAATTGTGGTTTTGTTTGAAGACCACTGTAATGCAGAGCAACAGATACAATTATGGCATTGTCTTAGGCTCAGATGTGTTTTAAAAAAATACTCTAACACCTAGAAAGCCGTTATTGACTTCTAGTATTCTGTCAGATTTTCATTTTTCAACCTATTCTTACATGTTTTAAAGCTGATGGGTTAGCAGTGTCTTAGCTCAGTAGCTCAAACCTTTTTGTAAGGAATCTAGGTATAGAAAATACTACTACTTAAAACTCTTCCAAAGATTAATATCAGGTCTGCTGTACAGCTCTGAAATCAGTCTGTTTAGTCTTGTGTTGCATGAACTCTCCACAGACCGTTTCATGACACAGAAGTAATCATAATCTAGAAACTAGTAGACAGTACCATGCTAGTAGTCCTCAAATGTTACCTTTTCTTTACACAAAGCTGTGCTGCCAGGCAGAACGAGCTAACATGTCAGGCAAACAAGGCTTTCGCAATGACTGAATTTCAAATTACCTTTTCTTTACAATTATAAGGATACTTGTGTTGTTGGACATCATGCAATAAATGCATGCAAGGCATAGTATTCCTAAGAACCTACTATGTTTGTACAGAGCCAAATGTGACCATTTTCTTGGCATTATTATATATTACTATACATACTTTTGGGTTTCTTTATGGTTATTACTGCTGTCTGATCTTATGGGAAAACTGAGTAGATCTGAAATCTGTGAAGCTGCTGCTACTTCTCAAAAGCCTTACTTTCACCAGCCATGAAATAACATGGAAGTCAGAAATAGAACAGTTTATTTTTATGGTTTCATACAAGCTAGATTTTTAAAAAATAAAAATCCATCCACTTCTGGAGGAAAAAAAAAAACAAAACCCACAAATGAACAAACTGTCCTCCCAAACATTTGTAAATAGAGACACTAAAGTTCCAGCAGCCTGCTAGTGCAGAAACTCTCAGCCCAACCACGGTAGCTGTGGCCAAAGCAAAGGTGCACCATTTCCTGAGTTGTTCTTGAGGCTCTCAGTCAGATATATGCTTGTGTAAGTGTCTTGTGGGTTCTGGGCTTCAAGGGGGAGGGTTAAAACTCAGCTGGGGAATTTCATCTGGTTCCATGCTGAACATCTGCAGGACAACATTAAACTGGACATGTGGAGCTTACAAAAATACCCTTTATGGACAGTGCCATAGTGTACTGATTAGGATACAACTAATCTGCACCCTTTTGCTTCTGCGCTTACAGTCATGGCAATGTAATAGTTTTGACTGTCCTAATCTGTAAATATTCAGTAGTCTTATCTTTTAACCAGATGTAAAGAAGTTTGAAATATACCTTTTTATTCTTATTTTCCATACACATAAAACATATGGTGTTTTAGTCTATGCAAAATAATTGCTTACAAAATCTTATTTTCACAATAATATCTGTATTATGTTTTCTCAAATAAAAGTTTTTAACTTTGTTATTCATCTCATTAATAGGCAACTCTCTCCATGTGCCATTAGTAGGGCTTTTTTTCAACAGTTTCTAATATACCAATAATACAAAATAATGTAGTGAGTTGTGTTTGAGAGTGGACTTAATCTTAAAAGTACATTGAAATAAATAACTAGAATTTTAAGAATGTCTTTAATTATATCTGAATAATCTCTTTTTCACGTGGTTACCTACTTAGCATACAAAGTGACAGTGGAGGTACAGTGTTGTGAACTGCAGTCTGTGTAAATCACCACAACTGCACTGCTAGTGTGTTGTTATTCATGGAGAATGATTAGTAAGAATATAAAGTGATTATATATTTTTGTATATATTTTCTATAAGCATGATTTTTTGACAGCATTACTAAACTTATTAGAAGCTGTTTGTTATTTTTTTTCTCCACTCCAGCCTATACTTAGTTAACTCAAAGTCTACACCGGGTTTGATTCAATAACTTTGTAATGAGCCTGTGGTAAGGCACCGCTGGTGCGAAGGAACCCTCTGCGTGGCGTAGGGAAGCGAATAGCTTCATCTGAGACAAGTGCTTTCAGTAGGCGGTCTTTAACCCCGCTAATCCTAGGTTTTCCCCCAGGTTTTACACTCCATTGTAGTACCAGCAGTTCCTGGCAGGCTTGGCTCACGCATTCCCCGGGCCCGCGTTATCCGTATTTCACCCTTTTCCGCCGGCCCGGAGGGGAAGGCCGCGCCCGTCACACCTGAGGAACCGAGCAGCGGGTTTCCTCAGCACCGTCGCTCTGCGGCTGCCCGGCCGCGCGGGCTCTTACCCGCCGGGAGCCGCTCGTGCCGTTAGGATACGGAAAGGCCCGAAGGCGCAGCCCTTGCC
>NW_020799125.1:11219947-11277356 GCF_003259725.1 Athene cunicularia | reverse complement strand
CTCGGCTGGCTGGAGCATCGCGCTGGGGAACCTGAGAAGTTTATCAAAGGGAGGTGCGAAGTCCTGCCCCTGAGGGGGAGTAACCCCTGGTGCCGCACAGCGCGGAGAGCAGCTCCGCAGAGCGGAGGGGACCTCGGGGCCCCGTGGGCTACAAGCTGGGTGTGAGTTATTGGTGAGCCCCGGCAGCAAAGAAGGTCACCCGCACCCCCGGCTGCGAGAGGAAGAGCGCTGCTCTTAGCCTGAGGGAGGTGATCCTTCCCCTCAGCACAGGGAAGGCCGTATCGGGGTGCCCTGTGGGCTCCCCAGCACCGGAAAGATACGGGCTTACTGAAGTAGGTCCACGAAGTGACAGACCAAAAAGCCAGTTGAGAGAAGGGAGCGTGCAACATGCAATGGTGGACTGAGAGAGCTGGGACTGCACAGCCTGGAGGAGCCTCAGGAGGATCTTCTTGATGTATATAAATAAACACTTGATAGGGGGGTGTAAAGAAGAGGGAGGCAGACTCTACTTGTTAGTGCCTACTGACGGTACAAGAGGCAATGGGCACAAGCTGGAACATGAGAAAGCTTATACATGAGAAAACCCTTTTCTGCTCTGTGGGTGATGAGGTTCTAGAAGAGTCAGATGGGTTGTGGGGTCTCTAACCCATCTGAACGAGGACCTGAGCGGCATGCTGTAAGTGACCCTGGGGTAAGCAGGGTGATCTAGAAGGTCTCCAGAGGTGCCTCCCAGCTCTGCTGTGGCTCTGTGATTGTTCCCTTGGGGTTTGGGCAGTTGTATACCTTCCCATTCACTTGTCCTAAAGGGGAGCTTCGTGGGTCTGGGTTTGGTAAATTTTTTAAAATTCATCACTGTGTTGTGGTATGGTGGGGCTTGACTATTCCACAGTGAAGATTAGTGTAGCAAACAGCTTCTTAATAATTTGAATATTATAATAATATGTGCATATATACAATGTATATATGTAGTAATATGTTGACAGTTTTATGTTAAAAGAAACCACAGAAAATGCTCTGAAAGAAAATCTGTGGGTTATTAGAAGCAATATTTGTTAATTTCATTGATTTGTCAAGATCCAGATATTTAGATTCCTGGTTCTTAACTTCCCCATCTGTCCTGGGGACTGAATTGTTATTGGAATCATTGCTAATCACTCTTAAAATTGGATCAAATTGCCATAAAAGTTGCTTGGCAGCTTTGAATAAGGATTGCTGTCAAACAGTGGTCAAAGTGGGAAAAGCCCAACCAAGCAAATCCTACAAAACAGGGGAATCCTTCTCTTTGCTCTCAGACTTTTCCAGCTGAATCTACAGCTCGAGATGATACATTTTCTTACTGAGATGAGTTTTTGTTTCTAGTTCACTTGCATGATTCAGCATTTTCAGTTATCAGTAGTTTTATAGTAACCTGCAGCAGGAATAAATCAAGTTTCAGTTACTGGGGTAAATTCGGATCTGAACCAAGTGGCACATCTCATGAGCAGGCGAGGTTGAATGTTTATACAGTTGAGGTTAGTCAGGGAAGTTCTGTTAGATGTCTGACCAGCTGGCTTAAAATACATGGATGTAATTCTGAGTAGGATACTGAAGATATATCTGAACTGTTGCACAGAAAACGAAGCTCCCAAGATCTTGCTGTATATTTTTCACATGTTCTTTTTTTCCTCCTTTATCTTCTTTTAAGAATTCAAATACTTATTCACATTAGATTTGCTTTTTTTTAACCATCAGGGGACACATTTTATTTGAAAGAATTTCTGCATGTTTACTGTTAGCTAATATTTTGATTATTGTCACCGAAAAATTAGTTGATGTATGCTGCTACTCATGATTCCTCCTTGTAAGGAACGTGTTTATTTTGGTTGTATTGTGATACACTAGGCAGAAGTGTGTTCTTCTAGTTAAAATTCACTTACATCATCTAGGCACGGAAGGTCCTGGTGTCAGTGTCTCAGAGGAGAGACAGAGTCCTGCTGAGAGTAGTGGCATAACCATCATCTATAATCCTTATGCTTCCCTTTCTATTGAACAACAAAGACAAAAGCTGCCTGTTTTTAAGGTACGGAAGTTCTTTTGGTATATTAAGTCTATTGTATGATGTTTGGCTCATGTCTCTTCTTGAAAGAGCAGTATAGAACCACTTTACAATTTAAAGTAATAATTTTATGACCTTACTCTCTTCATTTGTTGGAACTGATTGTCCTGTTTGACAACTGTTACTGACAGTTTTAAAGGTTTTGTAGATTTATTTTACTTTATGTTGTACATATCATTTATAAATTTCAAAGAACTGTTTAGCTTTTGGCAGCAAACTACATGCGAAATGAGTTTGCTGTGTCTGTTAGATATGTAAATATGGTCATTTAAATTATTAATTTTGTACATGTTTTTGATACTTAAATGTCATCTTCTCTTTCAGCTAAGAAATCACATACTTTATCTAGTGGAGAACTATCAAACTCTAGTGATTGTTGGGGAAACAGGTTGTGGCAAATCAACACAGATTCCACAAGTAAGTGTCTGTTTAACTTGGTAAAATCGGGTATTCCCTTATGGCATTTTACATGAAACGTTAAACCTGCAACCTAGAACTGCAGTGTGAGAATGGAATTCACCTGTGCTCATGTGTGTGACCAAAAGGAGAGAAATATAAGGAAAAAATAGCAGGAGCTGGTATATCTGTAATATAAAACCTCCTTCCACTACAATAAAGGACCATATTCAACACATAAGTTTATGCTGGTACAAATACTAGTCACTGTGCTATAGTGGGTGTTTATTACTCTATCTGAATCATGTTTATAATTTTGTTGGAGATATGTCTTAATGAAGAAAAAAAGGTACAATTTTTTTACAAACTTTCCTCTTAGAAATTTTTGGAATGTTGTCTTTTTTGTGGTTTTGTAAAACTTTCTCTTTTGTGACAGGAATGAAAAAAGTCTGATTAATGTTTCAATGTTAGTTCTTGATTTTAACTCAAAAAATTGCAGACTAATGATGAATGCCACCTGCCTCACTCTGAGCACAGGACTTGTGCTGCTTAGCTTTTTTTATAAAGAGGTTATAAAATAAAGGAAAGAAGAGAAGAAGATGAAGTAGTTAAAAAATACTCGAAACCCAAAGAACTGCTCCTAGATGTTTTCTGAAAGCACCTGTGCTTAGGAAGTAGGTATTGTACTGTGTTACTTTCAATGGTGAGATTAATAATGCACAAAATCTCTGAGTGACTGATTTGCCTAAGGTCATGCATCATTTAGTGTTAGAACCAGGAAGAAGCACATAGTGTGGAGAGCTAACACCTTGCTGTAATCACAGCACAACCAATTAATTTCTTATCCTCAATATTTGTTTGCAGTACCTAGCAGAAGCTGGCTGGACAGCTGAAGGAAGAGTTGTTGGAGTGACGCAGCCTCGTCGGGTTGCTGCTGTTTCAGTGAGTTTCTCTACTGTGTCCAAATTTTCCCAGTTTTTTGTCATAATAACCTCCAATTTATTAGCAGGTTTTGCTGAATAGCAGGAATCACAACTGTGAGCTCCTGAATGAATAGATGTTTCCACTTATCTTCCTCACAGAACTGCTGGTGCTATACACTGAATTAAACATGATTAGTAGGTCTTGCCAGAAATTCTGAGTCCAGAATTGCACATGTGGAAGCTTTGAAATAAAATTGAATGGTATCAGCAGAACTGTGTATAGCAGCTAGGGCTGTGCAGGTTTGAGCTATGATTGACTGCACTAGAACTGTGCTTGTGTGACCCTTAACTTCTGTCACAAAGTAAAGTAGTGATATAAATCAGTGTGTATTTACATAGCCAGTAGAAGGAGGAGGTTGTGTACCCCTTTCTAGCAATTCATACATATGTTTTTTTAATTTTTTTTTTGTTCTTGTGGGATTTTTTGTTTGTTTCCTCTTGTAAGAGTGTCAGGGAAAAGAGGAGATGATTTTATTGTGAGAAATCTTTTCATATACATAGTATGTCTAGGTGAGCATAATGTCAACTACATGTACTAGGAGAGGAAGAAGAGGAGATGCTGAGGGCAATAACCTGTAGTCTCTGTTAATCCTCTGCACAGAAAGCATCTGGTGTTCCTTGACTTCATAACTGAAGCCAAACACTGACTTGTTGGGCTGAAGTTTCTGCTGCAGCATTCTTTTTGTACAGAAGACTGAGATGCCATTTTGTAACCCTCATTGTGCCTGTTCCTTATAAAGTATTAAAGCGTACCTGCAACAAATCAGCTTATGCCTCTGCTCAAAACGTCCTAGACTGAGCAGCTGTGCAGCCTGCTGTTTCATCAGTGGTCTTTGACCAGATCCAGCGTGGTTAAGCAAACCGTCTCTAGCAGTGAATCTGCATCTTGTGCTTCGGGCAATCTGCCTGCAGTGCCCTCCCTCCCTTTTCCCCTTCATAGGACATCCAGCTGACAGTGCGTGGTACTACAGGAGATACTGTGTACGCTGCAATGATTTCACACATGCCAGACTTACTTCTCTTTTTCTCTTTCATGTCTTAACACATTTTAAAGCCTAAAATAAAAAGGTTACTCAGTTAGGGCTTAGTATATAGACACAGTAGGATTTTTCTTCAAGAATGTCGTTGCAAACTGTGTGGACTGTGTGGCTGTTGCAGGGACATGAGAGACATGGCTGATGATTTACTGCTTTGTCTTGAACTGAAAGCAGTGTTTTTAAGAGGTGTGCTTATCTGTGTTCCCATCTAGAGTATGAGGGTTGTCAGAAGTAAAGATAAGTAGTTTAAGAGGCATAAGGCATAGTTTAGAAATTCCTGAACTTCCCTTTGCATTACCCAGACTGACAATTATCCTGAATGCTTGGGCTGAAAGTGATTCATTGATAAGATTCCATGTGAAATCATGAATTCACTGCCTGCTGGTATAGTTTAGAATGTCACTCAAATGACTGAGAGTAGCTTGCTTTTGGAATTCTCCTAGGACTAATGTATGTATTGTGGAGTTTTATTGTGTCTGTAATAAATGTTTTTCCAGCTTGCTGAAATTGTGGCCTGATAATACCTAATATTCTGTAGAGTAAGTCCAAATAGCTCAGGATTTTTAGCTAAAAAGACAGATAAGCTTAACTGGTAACTCTTTTCTGCATGCCACATACCTGTACTCTTTCCCTTTTCACATGCTAACTGTGTTCTTAAATTGCATTCCTGCAATTGCTGGTAGGTGGTCCTTCCCCAGCCTTGTGTCTTGTTGAGTGGCAGCCTTTGTAGGTCTGTCAGAGGACTTATCACAGAAAGGTACCTCTGTAGCATTCCTGAGTAGAAGCAGTGTGAAACAGATTTATTAAGTTACACTAAACCGTTTGAAAAGTTGTATGCGCTGTTATGTCAAACAGAATTTTGAATGAGAACAAATAATTCTTTGCAAGCATTAGCTCTGTTCCTGTTTTGATGCCAGTCCTCTACGGACAGAATGAATGCAATGAAGTGTGTTGTGATCTGTCTCTGTTTATAAGAATCTCTTTCCTCAGGTTGCAGGACGAGTTGCTGATGAAAGAGGAGCAGTGCTGGGGCATGAAGTTGGCTACTGTATTCGGTTTGATGACTGCACAGATCCACAGGCTACAAGAATTAAGGTGAAACATGAACAGTATGTGGTTACTCTGAAACTCTTCAAGTACTTTTGCAAAATTAATGAGAACCTTGTGATGCTCCATAAAGAGTGCCCCAAAAGTGTGCTTGAAATGGCCATGGCTGTCCGAACCTTAATAAAATGAGTACGTGCTCGATTCTGCTAGTCTGGCAGCCACCATTTTAAACCTGAAGGAGATTTTCAAGGTGGGTATGGCCAGATGTTGGTACAGTGCTAGTGTGACCCGATAAGTCACTCAAGAGTCAGTGAAAGACTGCGGTGAATCACAGCTAAAGTATCCTCACCACCCTAAAAATAGATTTTGATTAAAAGCGCAGATAAAACATAAAATGAGTAGACTAACTGGGAGTATTTGATGTGGATTAAATAGCAAGCTTTGCAGCTGTTCTTTAGTGCTGTAAGCAATATTAATGTTGCTTGTGTTGTGTACAGATGAGAATTTGCTTTAGTTGTGCTGGAATAGCAATGATGATCAATGAGACAATTTACTCTGATTTTTATTTTTTTTTTCCTGAGGCTAGTAGCCCTTTTAAAGTGAAAGAAATGGAGATGTTTGTTCATTAAATGCAGCTGAAATAATCTTTATTTTTTTTGAGTGTGATGACTAATCACTTGAGGTTGGAAATGTGAAGGTTTTTGCCTTGCATATCAGTTATTTTCCAGTTCAAGACCACCATTGGAGTCCCAGGTCAAACTACTGTTTTGATGACTACACAAAGCTGGTGGGTTTCCCCTAGTTAGTATGAAGAAAGTATTAAATTAAAATGTTGCATTTTCTTGAAATGTTAAGGTTTGTGTTCTGGTCAGAAGTGTGTAATAGAGATTAAGTAGCCTACTTTGAGGGTCAAGTCTGGTTTGACACACAGGGTGTTATTGGTAGAGCAGATTTAGCCATGTTACAGACAAGAGTAAAGAAATTTCTACTGCCATGCTCCCATGCTGCCAATCTGTTATTTTATTCAATACAAAAATAACTAATTTTTAAAAATTCTATACTGATTAAAAAGCAGTCACTCTGCTTATCTCTGGATTAGCACTCAAATGCATATTTGGCTTTTGTAGCTGAAAATAGATCAATTTAATAGATCATTAGAAAATTGAAGGCAAGAAAAAATTTAAGCAAAACCGTAGAAAATCATCTGTAACAATCACATGAGTAATCAAGACTTCCTGTTTGGATTTTTAAAATATTTTTCTTTGCATTCACTTTTAGTTTCTAACTGATGGTATGCTGGTGAGGGAGATGATGGCTGATCCTTTACTAACAAGATACAGGTAAGGAAACATGGAATGAATACTTGCTGAAACTGCATTTTTGTTAGATGTGGTTATTATAAAATAAATACCAAAAGATGTGAAAATTATTTTAGGAATTTGACTTCTTTATGTTGTAAAGACTGTTAGAAAATCAATTGATCACTGTAGCAACAAACAGGAGGATTTGTTGCTGCGGATTTGTAACAAAAGTTAAATGGGCCTCATGGAGTCTGAATCTGTTCATTTTAGATTTAAATTAATTTTTTCTTTCTGGTGCTAATAAATTAAAAAAACCCAACCAACCAAACAGCAACAAACACAGGCTATGCTGGTATCCAGAAAACCCATGCAATACAGTAAAGATAGACTTTTTTTCGTACCCCTTTCCAAAAGCTAGCCTGAATAAAGAACAGTATGTATGTACCACATGGTGTTATCTACATTTTTCTCCCTACTTTGTCACTGTGCTTTTTTTTTAACTTCCCCAATTTTCTAAGCGGATGTAAGCAGTCATAGTCTAGCAGCAGATTTCAAATAATGATATTTCTTTAAGACAGGAAGACACTTATTCTAGTGTCAGTCTAACTACTTCTGAAATCTTACCTTTCTGCTTTATTCACAGTGTGCTCATGCTGGATGAAGCCCATGAAAGGACTCTTTATACAGATATTGCCATTGGCTTACTAAAAAAGGTTTGGGGTTTTTTTAATGTTCTCTGTAACTGTTTTCATTTTCATCCTTTTCATTAAACCTCTGATCCTGATGGCTGTAGTGAACCCATTTGAGAGAGGGTGGTTTCTTGTTTCTCTTACATGCCCAACTATTTACTTTAGACATCTGACACTCGGGATCCTTTATTTCCTTCCCTTGATGGTGAAATGTCTCCTTAGGTTATATTAGCAAATAGGTAGTCTTCATTCTGCTGATGATGATCATGTGAAGTGATCTGATAGGGGGTTGTTGCTGACTTCAAGCTACTAAAGATCTGACTCCCACCAGAAATTAAGAGTAAACTGTAATGATTACAAGACTAAATGCCCTTAAAATGAATGTTTAAAACTCTAAACGTCATCAGGTGGTTAGATCTATGGGGTGACATGGGTGCTTCAGTTCATCAGCTGACTTGTAGTTTTAAAGTATTTTTAAAGAAGTTATTGGTAATCTGAATGCTCTAAAACTTGGTTCTAGTCTTATATCTCAGAAAATAGCTTTTACTCTGGATGTTCTTGGTCTCTGTCCTAGGTTCAAAAGAAGCGTGGGGATCTTCGACTGATTGTGGCTTCAGCCACCTTGGATGCAGAGGTATAGCTCACAGATTTGGTTTGAAAATAAGTGACCTTAAATGACAGCTCCACGTCTATTTATATACAGCTTATCCTCTGTGCTCTTTGCTTCTTGTGAAGCATTACTGCTGTTTGAGCGGTGAAGAGAGGGAGGAGTGCAGGAAAATAATCGGCTGTAGATAAGTTGCTGTGTTTGGCTTTCATTTTGTATTAGCAAACTTTTTTGGAAGTGAATTTAAATATGAACATGCTTTTCATATATTGATGCCTTTTTTTTTTTCCTTTTATTGGCATTGTTATATAAAAAAATGTCCTCTTGGCTTAATGTAGCCTGGTAAGAGACATTGGTTTAGCTTTGTTTTGCTGATAGCAATAATTTGAGACAACCACAGACCAGTAAAAATAAGTGATTAAAAAGTAGACAATTTCAGTGAGATTTTACTATTTCCCTGATTGACTTTGGCCTTGGAAACTTATGTAATGTGACTAAAAATGTTTAATTTAATAATTAAATTTTGAGTAGGAACAGAAGAAAAGCTCTCCTAGCCCAGAGCAGTGTTTCATCCAGCCTGATGTTCTGTCTGTAGCAGCAGCAGCTGTAAGAGATGCTGTTTAGGGAGAGCATATGAGCCTGTCCACCTGCTGTGGGTCTGTTCTCTGTGAGCTGCCTCAGCATGTGCAATGGTTATAATAAAGATACTAGACAGTACTTTCTGCTGGTTCCTTCTTGTGTGTGTTTATGGACATGCTGTTTGTTAATTTGTCTTTGAATCCGCTTGATGAAGCTGTAAGTCTCCAGGACATCATGTGAGAGGCAATTTTCATAAGTTTGCCACCTACTATGTAGTGAAGTATTCTATTTAATTTCTTTTAAACCTGCTAGTTTCATCAAGGAGACCTCCTAGTTTTAGTAATGTAGGGTTTTTTTTAAAAAAAAACCAACACAAAACAACCACCAAACCAAAAACTGGACCGGTTTTAATTTTTGTCATCTTTGATTCTGTAAACCTCAGCTGTCGTCTTAACCTTCTTCTCCCCGAGCAGAACCACAACCTTTTCAGTCTCTTTTCATAAGGCAGCTACTTCATAGTCCATCATGTTCATTGCTTTTTTCTGAAACTTTTCCTAACTCCGGTGTCCTTCATGAGATGTCGTGGTGAGAGCTTGCATGTAGCACTGAAGGTGGAGGTGTACTGAGATTTCCTTTAGTGGCAAATATCATATGCCATAAATCTTGATAGTATGCTGAGCTTTGGTAGTACTTGCACTACTGTGTATTCTGTATTATATTAGATAACATTGCAATAATTTGCCTTTGCAAAATTTTACCTGCTAGAAATAACACATTTCAAATAGCTTACAGTTAATGTGAAAATAACTTAATACGAGCCAAATGTTTAGTGTGACTCTGTATACATTTGTTTAAATACAGAAAATTTATGATATCTATAATGGTCATAAAAGTTGAGATTCATTATTTGGGTTTTTAATGTGTATTCTTTTGCTGTTATATATTTAAAATACTTCATGGCAATAAATCTAAATTTCCAAAGATGTCTCACAACACATAAATCAAAAACATACATAAGTCAGTCTGCCCTGCTTTTATAAAGTGAGATCCTGGTGTTCAGTGAGAGCTGTACAATTTATTTACTAATCCAAAAATGGATGAGAATATGGAAGCTGTACCCAAAACTTCTAGGACCAATTATTTCTATGTTCGTCTTAGCTTTGAGCTTGCTACTGTTATAGACCCAATGAAAAGTTTATACATCTACTTTTTCCAATTGTATCGGCTGATTTAATTTTATTACCCCTTTTTGATCTTTGCTTCTGAAAGTAATAAACATGCAATACAGTGTATTTGTGCTAAATGCCTGAATCCCAGACAGAATAGAAGGCAACAAAATCAAACTTTAAAATGTTTAAATTGGAACTTCTTCATAAATTTGACAGTATTTTGATAAAAACATCCAAGCAGTAGTAATTTAACTTCATGTCTTTAGGGGTTTCTTCCTGCAATTCTTTGAAGTATCAAACTGAAGGTGTTTGTTTTTATTTTAATGTAGAAATTCAGGGATTTCTTTAATCAAAATGAGAGCGGTGACCCCAGCAAAGATACCAGTGTGATCCTTACTGTTGAGGGGAGGACATTTCCAGTGGACATCTTTTACATCCAGAGGTGTGTTCCTGTTTGATCTTGTCAGTGGTGATTAGGAGAGTGTGCAACTGGTGTTGTTTTGTCTAGGTTGGAGCTCAGAAATTCCCAGGCCAACGGTAAGGAGGTGTAAAATTCAATTTGGGAAACATTTGGATATTGCTTACAGCAGCAAAAGTGTTTTTAAGCTTACTGTAGTGTAAAGGAAACAAATTAATTGCTGAAGACTGATTCCCAAGGATGCATCATGAGCTAAATGTGGTATGACTGATACAAAGCGAGCTCTCTATTTGTTCTGTATCATAGTGAAGAGTCTCTACCTATTTTTCTGCTAATGTCTTTGCTATTTTCTCTCTCCATAGTCCTGTTCCAGACTATGTAAGATCAACTGTGGAAACTGCAATGAAAATCCACCAGATGGAGAATGATGGCGATATATTGGCATTTTTAACCGGCCAGGTATAGACATAAGCTAGACATAAGCTTTTTTTTTTTTTTTTTGCTTTACAGTGCTGTATGTGGGGGCTTTGTGAAGCCACCTCAGTCTCCTGCTTTCCTTAGCTGTGCTTACTTTAGTCTCGTTAAAGATGACAAATATTTCTGCATTGGTGGGATCAGAATTAGGCCAGTCTGAAAAACTTTTAGAAAAGGCAGTTATGGTCTGGATTTATCAAAGCTAGTGATAGATAATAGTTTTTCTCATTTAATGCTGTATGCTTATGGCCTTGTTAATAACTGGAACAGTATGTGGGGTTTTGGTGCTAGTCACACCTACGAAGCTGACAGTGAGTCATCATTATTAGCTAAGGCAAATGGAATTTACATTTGTTAGGCTTAATGTCTGGAGTCTTTGACAGAAAAGCAAATTGCTGTGGGATAAAAATGTACTTGTCCCTTGTGCTGTATTTATGCCTGTCAGGTCACTTTGCAGCCAAGAAGAGTAAATGGGAGGTAGCTTATAATTTTTCCACTGAGGAGTTACCTTGAAAAGCTTCAATAACATCTTGCATGTTTTCAGAATAAATTCTTCATCCCCGTTATTGATTTGACTTTGAAAGAGTGAATTGCGTACCTGCATCTGAACATTTTGTTCCCTGTGTTTTTTAAGAGTGAAATGCCACAGCTGATTATCTGAGATTAAATGTGAAGTTGAGCAATAGGTGTTAATACTGTGTCAATCCTGATCAAGACCTACAGCATTCTACACAGTCAAAATAGATTGGCCTCCCATTTTGCTCTCACAAGTTGAGATATACAGGAAAGGACACCTGCTTCCTCCTGAACTTTGTTCAGTCCTTCTCTTGTGATTTTTCTCATCTGTTTGTGACATTGTCTTAGGTAACAATGAATATGAATATTTACATATATATTTAGTATGAATAGTGATTTATGTAAGAGTATTACAGAACTGAGGAAGCTAGTCAAAAGATGGTGGAGTTTGAACAACTAAAATTATATGTGGGTTAATTTGATGCATTTTTTTCATATATAAGTAACAGCTATGTGATATTAAAATGAAACTTCTCTCACCCTTATACTTTTTGCTCTGGCTCTAGGAAGAAGTCGAGACTGTTGTTTCTATGCTCATAGAACAGGCTCGGGCCCTGTCTCGCACTGGAATGAAAAAGCACCTCCGTGTTCTCCCCATGTATGCTGGGCTGCCTTCTCCTGAGCAAATGAAAGTGTTTGAGAGAGTTTCTCGCAGCGTCAGGAAGGTAGGGCAACATATTGCCCGTGTCTCAATTTCTACCACCCAGAAGGGTGTCTGCATTACACAGATTGTATGTATCGGGTTCACATCACGAGACTATTGCAGACACTTGTCATGTCCTACCGCTGCCTGTCAGTTTTCAGACTGAACCAAGAACATGTTTTCTGTCTTCCCTTTTCATCTTCGATCAGTCCTAGACATGTCTGTCCTAACTTTCCTGTTTACCTCATCAACTTCTCAATTTTTAAGTCTTCATACAGCCTTGTATTTGTCTATGTCCAGTTAAAGTTCCTTACGCTCTGAAGTGCTCTACTTTTACCTGGGTTTTTTTGTTTTTTTTGTGGTCTAAACATCTATGGCTGGTTTCCACCAAAAATGGAAAAATTAGTGACAGACTGGTAAAGTGTTGTATTTTCACCTAAGAAGTAAAACTTGCTTGATTTTAGTAGAAAAAAAACCCTTTGTTTTGACTTCTGCAAGTCTTGTTCTGTGACATTAAATAGCTGAACTATATAATTGGTCATGATTAGTGCTTTCTGTGTAGGCAGAGCCTGTGTTGGAGCTGAGATGAGGGAATTATGCAGGGATGATTTATAATTCTTGTGCCTGCTGGAGTCTTAACAAGTAAAATCGGTCATCTGGTGTTGGAGAATGCTGAGTATAAATACTTCTTTTCTTTCCAGGATATGACATTAGTCAATTAACTTCCAAGATTTATTTTTTAATTTCAGGTGAAATAAGGATTAAATTTCCCTCTGTAGTCTAGGAACAATTTTTTTTTAATATTTCAGGATGCATATATAAGTATATCTCTGCAGGAATAGTGAACACAGAACACTTAATCAGCTCTGCTTCTCTGCTATCCCCTGCCCCATTCCAGTGTTACAAGTAACAATTCAATATAACTGAGAAGCAGAAAGAAAATATTTTGACTTCACTACTTAAGAACATTTGATTTACAGTCAGTTAATGTTTTTCTCTGGAAACACTGCCAAGTTTTACTTCTATGAAGAGAGAATAAATTTGAGTAAGAAAATGACTGTGAAACTGTAAAAACTGCTCTTATTTCAAGCTGACAAGCTCTTTCTGCTGCATGTACAGCATTCTTTTTACGGGAACTGTCATATCTGAGATCTTTCAAGTGGCTTATGTTGGAGTCCTGATGCACTGATGCTAGGGATTGATAGTGTAACTGAGATGGGAGAGTTCACAGTATCTTCACTGTGTCTGTATCTATAGGTGATAGTAGCCACCAACATTGCTGAGACCTCCATCACAATTCATGGAATTGCATTCGTAATTGATTGTGGTTTTGTGAAGCTTCGGGCCTATAACCCCAAAACAGCCATCGAATGCCTTGTGGTGGTACCAGTATCTAAAGCTTCAGCTAATCAGAGAGCAGGGCGTGCAGGACGGAACCGCTCTGGGAAATGTTACAGACTTTATACAGGTCAGTAATTTGATGTGTAGGGAAGGTGAACTTGCTGGGTGTGACTTGCGTTTTTGTTTTACAGTGGTTTTAGTATTAGATAAAGAACAAAAAACCTGTATATTTTTCCTCTTAGTGAGAGAGAGAAGTTTCCCTTCATTATTCCTCTGGCTTATTTTATTTACATTGTTCATATGTGCTAAGCATTGGACACTGCATCCTTTTATGAAACAGAAACACAAACTGAGCAGGGTAGGTGCTACAAGATTGCCAGCAATTGCAAACCTGTAATGTTAATGCAGCTCTGGTGAGTCTACTAGGAAGTTTTATGATCTTGGTTTCTGAGCAGTTGCTTCAATTTATAATACTTATCTATGATGCTCTCTTCTGTGACAAGTCTCCTTTAGACTGTTCATCTAACAAAGGGCTCTGGAAATCCTTTAGATAACTGAGGGAAAACTTATTTGTGTCCCCCTTTTCAGAGGAATAGATGCCAACCCCAAATGCTTCTCTTGAATCAGTGACCTTGGCACTGTACAAAAAATATTACTGTTACAAATAAATCTGATGGCCAACTAGCAGTGTTCAGAAAGCCACAATCCAACTGTCTCTGTTCTCATCTATTTAATGAGGAAAGGCATTGCAGTTGAGCACTGCCATTCCTGATGTGTCTCAAGTTCCCTCTAGTTTTACTGGAGCTTTGAGACTTGGAGAGATCAAGCGTATTCTTTTAAAATGTGTGTGTGCTTGCCAGCAGTTGCCATGTTTAACAAAGCCATGATTTATTATCTAAATTTCTGTGTTCAGTAAGAATCAGGAGTGAATGTCTCCTGCTTAATATACCAAACTTACATAGCTTTTTAAGTATTTTACTGGAGAAACCATGACTACACTGAGGTATTTTTTATATGCTCAGGAACTGGCCTAATGAGTTCTTTAAGAAACATTTTAAAGGAGGAAAAAAAAAAAAAGAAGAAAGTGCACTGAGTGGACAAAAGTAGAGAATATGTACACTATCTTTGTCTGGGGGAAGGTCTGAGATAGACCAGAGATAGACGAGAGTTGTGTCCAGAAATGAAGATAATTCAGGTGAAAATAATGTATTTCTTGTCTTGATTTGGAGTTTTAGACCAACATAGGGATGCATGTGCCTTTTTCTTTACTGCAGAAGTGCTGGTTAATGGAAGGTGCAGGAATTGTGACCTTATATGAAGCATTTTTCCAGGCTTAGACTTTATAGCAAGCATGCTTTTAAAAAGGCATTGTTAAACAAATTGTTTTTCAATCCTTAGTGTTTATTTTAAATACAGTTTTTAAACTTCCTTTTGTTTGAGTAGCTACTAAAAATAGTGTTCTTAAACTGAAAGCTGATTTTGAACTTACCCATGTCCCTTCTTTAAAAACATGGGGGTTTTTTTTGTAGTATTGCATCCTGCCTTTTATTTTCTGATTTAAAAATATTAAGAGAAGAGAAATAAAGCATTTCCAGATTTCTGTGAATAATTTATAACATTTCAAATTGAAATATGGGTGGGTCAACTACAGAATCAGCAGTGTAGCTAAAAACATTGAATCTTCTATTTAAATGAAAATATCTTAAAATACAGTGGTTGGAGGAAGATAGTCTTTGACTTAGAGTTCTTTTAACACCTGTTAAGTATTCATACTTGATCATTTTAACTTGAAATGGGTGCGATTCTATAATGTTGACTGTGTAGAGTGGGAGTTGAAACTCAGTCCCAAATTGCTTTGTTTTCTTCTACAACAGAGGAGGACTTTGAGAAGTTGCCGAAGTCCACTGTTCCCGAGATGCAGCGCAGTAACCTTGCCCCTGTCATCTTGCAGCTGAAGGCTTTAGGAATTGACAATGTGCTCAGGTTCCCCTTTCTTTCGGTGAGTCCTAGGCTGTGAAGTCTGTTATCCTTCCTTAGTGTGAAGAAAGGTCAGTAGATGACATATTGATAACCCACAGAACCATTAACCAGTAACCATCGCCCTGTTAATTTGGAAAGCAGAACTCCTTGTCCACTGTCAGGCAGCAAAGTATGTTTTTGGGAATCAACTAGTGCAAGTAGCATGTGACACCTTAGAAACAACAATTGTTTGTGTTTCTAGAGTTTGCTGTTAGAAGTGTTGAGAAGTTGAGAAAGGCCTAGAAAGACAAACAGATTTTGCAAAACTGTAACTGTAGTCCCTTTGTACTGAATTTTTGAAGAAAAAAGGAAAAAAATGGATATCTATAGAACTAAACCTGTGCTTGTCTGTTAAAAAGAGCAGTGCCAGTTTTTAGATTTTGCTTTCTGTAAGGTTTCTACCTACTCTTGTATTGATGTGAAAAACCAATGGTGGCATTAGAAGAGGAAGTTAAGTAATTGTTCTGATCACGGCTGGCATCACTGTTGGACAAAGCAAGTACACCTCTTTTAGCTCAAATCTTGAGAGCATCTAGTGATGTTGCTGAGCCCGTTAAGATGGTTTTGACTTGCAGCGCTAGTGGTCAGTGGAAGGGTGATAGGAAGAGTCTGACAGCTCTTTCTTCATTTTGCATTAATAGAAAGGTAGGTAGTTAGAATTTAAGGATTTTGCAATAGAGGAACATCTATGATTTTTATGAAAACTTGTGTGTTTTGATAACTTTAAACAATGCACATTTTTTCTTCACAGCCACCTCCTGCACAGTCAATGGTGCAAGCTTTAGAACTGCTGTATGCTTTAGGAGGTGAGAATATTATGCTTTGCTTTATTTATGGGTATATTACAAGAGTTATGAAAAAAATTGTTAATTTTGGATTTGGTGATTGGATGTTAATCAGACTTGCATTTGAGAACTGTGCTTTGAGAAAGAGAAAGCCTTGACTGGTAGAAGCTTTTTGTTGGTGTGTTTTTAAGATGTAACTCAGTCTCCTCTGAATTTACTTTCTTTTCCTCTGGTTATTTCAGACAGGTAAGCAAGTAAAAGGCAGCAAGAGCTTTCTGGGAGGAACCTAGAAATCTGTTGCGTATAGACTAGAATTTAACTGTCTAGATTGGGCACATGTGTATTTGATAGCTGTCTGCTGTGTATTTCCTTGCACCTTCATGGGAGGAACAAGCTGTTTGTCCTTGCTAGGAACAGGGCTCTGAGCTGATGAGGGTGTTGGCTTGATTCTCTCAGGCAGATACTCTGTGTTTCTTCAGTCCTTACAGGGTGGTATGAAGATAAAAATGAAGTTCAGATGCTAATTAGATCAGTACATGAGCGAGACACTAAATTTACCAGTGTCCAGTTAAGTTGTTAGATACCTAAGCTCTCAGTGTGGTGATCTTCCATTTTGTGTTACTGTGCCAGTTGCTGGAATCATGTAAAATTGAAAGTAAGGGTTTGACATCTCTTTCACAATCAGACTGATTGTAATAACCTAGAATTTAGCAACCTTAATATAATTGCTACTTCATTTATTCCTTGGTCAGACTTTAAAGAGCATAGTGTATGCATTTTAAATTTTTCTGTTAGCGTGTTACATTCATTATCTGATCTTACCTGTGTGCAGGCACTCTGCCTAAACACTGTAAAATCTGATGCTTGAATTTGGAGGCCAGTCACTGGATGCTAGAATTAAACCCAACAGAGAGTGTGCTTCCCCATGGCTTAGTAAAGCAAGTGTCACACGTTAGTTTTCAGACCTTCTCATTGATAAAATTTTGAAGATATGACTGACAAAAGTTAAGAGCTAATTTAGATAAATTTTAAAAAATGAGATCTAGTCTGTGTTTCTACTCTGAATGTAGTATGGCCTATGAGTAAAAGACTACACCTCAAGTAGTGTAGTGCTGTTAAAGTAGTGTTGTTGGGCCTGCAGTTGAGACAGACCACACCTGTAGCAAGTCAAACTGTTCTGATTCTGTTAACGGTGAATACATGATGCAACCCCTAAAATAACCCCTGATCATTCCTAAAGGCAGCACATTTCCTCCTGGATGAATTGGAACTATGTTTCTCACACTCCATGTCTGTGTTTCCGTGCACAGCCTGTTGGCTTTTCATGCTTTTAAATACATAGGAGCTCATTTGCATGCAGCTTGCAAAGAGAGTCTGTTCTAGTTTCAGTCTTGAACTTTTTGATTATGGACAAAGAAACAGATACACACAAGCTTCTAATGAAAAGAAGAAAAAGCTAGTCTAACAGACCTTGAGAAAAAGCTAGTCTAGCAGACCTCATCATTCAGAGCACTTTGCTACTACTTAGCTACTTAATAGAATATATTTTTCTATTATGTTCTCTGAATTATTAATCACAGCTTGTTCTCAAATTCAGTAGAGAGTCTGAACAACGCTTCAGTCATATGGTTCAGTTTTAGGTAGTCCTGCAAGGAGCAGGGAGTTGGACTCAATGATTCCTATGGGTGGGTCCCTTCCAACTTGAGCTTTCCATGAATATGTGATTCTAAATGTGTTCATTTTGGCTTTATTCATTAGCTGCTGTTGGATACCTTTAACACTCAGATCACACTGCAGTAATGTTTTCAATTTCTTTTTTGTTGTGGCAAGTGAAATGTATGCTGTCTAATTTTGTTTATAGGAAGAACTGTTATATTGTTGGTCTTTTTGACAGCTATTGAATCCTTTTGAATGCAGCAAACTTAAACAAAGCAGAAACTTGACACAAGAACAAGTAATCAAAAATCTTATTCTCATGGAGCTGTGAGTCTGGCCACGATTTTGCTCTGTGCTGATTCAGTTCCATCTTGTAAAGAAGCATTTCACTTAAGGCGCTTGGTTCTTGGCAAGCTGCTCAAGCTTGGAACAAGGACCTTCACAGTGGCTCAGAAGCATGTTGCAAGGATGAATTCACAGCCAAAACCACCTTAGGGAAATGGAGAGGAAAGGTCAATAAACTCACTGATTAGCTGTTTGATGTTTTGGCAAAGTGTTATGCTCGTGGTAGATTCACAGGAAAGTACAGAGCTGTTACTCTCTTGGCTGCCCAGCTTTTGTAGCAGAGCAGAGAAGTGCTGATGTTGGTGTTTAAGGTAGAAGGAAATGTGTGTGCATGTGTGTGATGTACGGATTCGCTCTTCAATTTTTGCTGGTTTCAAGGTTTTAGGGTTTTTTAATGGAGATTTTATATAAGTTGCAGAGGTGAAACTGCCCAAGCATTTGCAGGTGCAGTAAGGATTAAATTTTTCTCATGCAAGTATGAGCATGTATTTCATCATTTGCATTGTAATAGCATGCAAATGTGCTGTTTAGGGTCAGGACCCTATTGTGCCAGTGTGGTGCCAACAGAGAAACTTGTGCAGAGCAAACGCTCTTAAGATTGAGATAGTTCTGTTGAATAAACACATCACTGGTTTTAGACTGATTTTTACAGTGACACAAACTGATTACATCAGGAGTATCTCTTCTTGGCCTTCTCTTTCGATGCCCCTTTGAAAGTCTGAGTTGTCAGTTCGAGTTTATTGCTTTTAAGCATAATTTAGGAGGTAAATAAGCAGGTTAAAAGTGGCTTTATTTGTAGCTTTATTTCAGATACAGATTTTGTTGAAGACTTTTAAGTTGTCCTCTATCAGAAACAACTGCTCTACCGAAGTTTGAAATTGTCTTTTAATCCCTCAGCCCTTCACATAGAGGTGGTTGTTACTTGAAACTTTTTAGTGCCAACAGTACTTGCATAATCTCTCCTGAGCATGTTCAATAAAAATCTTTGTAATATTTTTTTTTTACGATCTCCAATTTCCTATAAGTATATAGAGATACAGTGATTGCTTCCATGATTATTTCAAGGAGATGTTTACCTATTCCAAACTAGTATCCATTGCAGGCCTTTTGTGTATATTCAGGCTTACTGCTACAAAGACATCTGTGCACAAGCTATGTGTATATATATATATGCATGCAAAATTGCATTGAGATTTCTAGGATTCAGCAGAAGC
Source organism: Athene cunicularia (assembly GCF_003259725.1). Lineage (NCBI taxonomy): Eukaryota > Metazoa > Chordata > Aves > Strigiformes > Strigidae > Athene > Athene cunicularia. The sequence goes on along the minus strand of NW_020799125.1, from coordinate 11,257,982 downwards.
CAAAGGATTTTGGCTTGATGCACCTGTAAAAAGTTAAAAAGGTAGTAATTTCTCCTTTTTCCTACTTAGGAATGCAGTTACCTTTCTAGAGATGAAAGTGTATTCTAAGTTATTAATTGTGGTGTCACTTAAACTTTTCAAATTGCACTGGTCAAATGAAAGCTATCATACCTTAATTTTCGCAGTTTCTGTGACTTTGTGTTTAAATATATTCTTTCATCTTTTCACATAAGCTGCCTTTTTTACCCATTTCTGAGGAAAATATTGTGATGTTCTGTGAAATGCCTGTTAGGTTTTGTTGAACAGTATAGGGGTGTGGTGAGTATTCACTCACCATTGTTGTAATAAGCGAGATCATAACAAATCAAATCCTAAAGGAAAGTAAACACTTGATAGAGGTATCTGTGGTTTTAGATATGCTGACATGAGTTATAGGAGATCTCATTCCTTTACTTGATTTGTGGTTTTGCTTTTCTCTGTGAAACACAGATGAAATACAACTGTGGTTTTTGGCCACCACACAGTTTGACAAATAATATGTTTATATAATGCGTGGGCCACAGTTGTGTTTCCTCAGTCCACTCTGCTGTGGTTATTCATGCAATCTGCAGCTCCCCAAAGTCCTATTATTGGGCTCTTGTTAGTCCCTTGTTGTGTAGCTTTTCTCTTGTGCTCTGCCTCTTTGTTATTACTCATACAACTTGACTCACTTGCAGGTTTCTCTTTCAATTTTCACTCTTTGCTGCTTTTCTTAGCAAGCTCTTTTCTTCTTACTGTTTCCTGTGTCTGTATATTATTATTATTATTATAATTATAATTATTATAATACTCCCTATGTCCTTTTGCAAGGGAAATGGTTTTCTGTTTAAATCGTTCCCTGAGATTTCCGTGTAGTGCTCTGGATTAGAATATGGCCCGGTGGTTTGCATGGGTAAACCTTACTGCATGTGTTTGACTGTAGGCTAAACTGGTAAATGTGCAGGGCTGCTCAGTGATAACTGGGAATCAAAAAGCAAGCTGTCATGCCTACCTCCAGTAAAAAGGTTACAGTTGGAACATGGCTGACAATTTAGTTATTGATTCGTGAGGCAGACTAAACAATAAAGAATCTTCATCATCTGTACATCTCTAGTTTAGGTTATATTAAATTATTTTTCTCTGTGATGTAAGGAGATGTGACTCAGAATAATTACACCCTACCCCACCCCACCCAGCAGTGCTTCCTGTTTCTACAGTTATTCCTGTTCCATAATTATGCCCTTTTTAATTCTCATTGGGACTCCTGCTTCTGGCCCCCATGAACGAAGATGTTGCTAAATATTTTAAAAGGAGATGCAGAAGTCTGATAGACACTCTGGCCATTGCATTGACACTGACTGCAGGCTTTCTACATCGTTGGCACTAGCAATGGAACTTGGTCAAAATGAAGATACTTATGTGTTCAAGTATGTTTGGGGAAAAAATAACGAAGGTGACCAGTGGGAGAGTAAATGGACATTAAGGATTGCTTAGTTTAAGCTTAGTTTCATATAAATCTGGCAACTCTCAGGTGCATTTGCTATATTTTAGCTCATAATTCTGCTCTTTAGTATGCATTAATTCTTAAAGAAGACTTGCTGTGCTATTTTTCCTGTATCACATCTACATTTATTAATATGCTGCAGGTTTGGATATGCACTGCCGTTTAACAGAGCCTCTTGGAATGAGAATAGCAGAGTTTCCTTTGAATCCTATGTTTGCAAAGATGCTTCTGGAATCCGGTAGGAGAAAAAAAAATCAGATTTTCAGTATAGTCTTGTGATGAGGACACTGCTTCTTGTAGTGTAGTATAAAATACTTACTAAACTTGAAATCAATTGTATGCTTCATCTTGGTATGGTGTTTAGTGAAAAGAATTGGTTAAACTCATGGACCTCTCTAAGTCTAATGCATTTGTCTTTTAAGTTTTCTAGTAAAAACATTTACTGTTATACTAAAAAAATTCAGGAGGTTCAGTATTTTGTTTTTATATACTATAAAAATATATTCTGCTTCTTTCCCTTTTTATTCTATATGGTGATAAGTTGAATGGAAGGTTTCCTTTATTGAATTTCTCTGTTTACTCCTCAGGAAATTTTGGCTGCTCCCAGGAGATTTTGACAATTGCTGCCATGATGCAGATTCAAAACATTTTTGTGATCCCTCCAAATCAAAAAGCTCAGGCTGTAAGTTCAATCATGTCTCATTTTCTTTTTGTTAGTTCCACATTTCTGGATTTCTGCCAACTATTTTATTGATACCCACTACAGACTGCAAATTTGTATGAAAATGAAGCAAGGTCTTGAACTGTACCTATTGGTTATAAGAAGAAACAGTAACGGTGGGAATCTTGGAGTTCTTTACTGGTGTTAAAAGCCTCCTTCTGAGGACCAGAAACACAAAAGATTATAAACCAAGAGTAAGAGTTTCCCAAATAAATCACGCCTCCCTGAACACCACTTCCTTTCAAGAGGAACAAAAAAGAAAGTATTGGGATGTGGCAAATGCTTAATAGCTAGCAGGAGCCTAATTTTAATGCAACCCACTCTTGGATTCGGGGGGTTCATTTTAAGTTCATTTTTCTGATTTCAGTTTTAGAAGTGGTCCTGAATATAGTTGGTCTAGTAAAATATTGCTGTTGCCCAGAGGAACTACCCTGTACAGTAAGAATTTTGATAGTCACGAGGAAATACAGAGATGATGGGAACTGGGTGTATTAGATATGGCTTTTGCAAAAATCAGTCTGCTTATAAAAATATATTTCTTCTTCTCCAGGCCAGGCAACACAGAAAGTTTGCTGTGGAAGAAGGTGATCATCTTACTATGCTTAATGTTTATGAAGCCTTTGTCAAAGTAAGTCAGTTCAAGTGTATATGGATTTGCAGGAATGGGAAACACTGAGGTCCTTAGTTCTGACTTTGGAAGTTCTGGATATAGCATCCTCAAAGCTGGGAACTTACCAAGTCTATTAAGTGACAGATCTGCTTTAAAATATTTTCTGATCATATTTTACCACAGACCTTCTGTAGTTGTTCTGAACAGGGAATAGAAAGAATTTGGTTTGGGCATAGCATGGAAGTCTTATGGGTGGACAGCTGTATTTTCAAGGAGACTGGGATTTTTGAAAGGGCCTAGGAAAAATAGGTATCTGAAATTAATATTCTCTCATCTTCTCTATAGATGTATCAGTTTCACTGTTTATAAACTGCATCTAAATCTAGCAGTCTTTTTAAAAAATTGCCTCATTGACCATCATATCCTCTTTTTTAGTGACCTTAGGTATTTACCCTAAGGTTTTACACCAATCTTAATACTCTGTAAGCTGAGGTTTTACTTAATGGTTTTGAAGTGCTGTACGTATTTGGGAGAAGTATTTTTTGCTGGTATAAAGCACTTCTGTAATAATTTATTTGCAGCAGTGTTGGGTTGAAGCAGTATAACCACGCAAGTGTTTAAAAGAAGACTTCCCTCTCCCCAACCCTAAAGCAATCAGTCAGGCACCAACTGAAATTTTGCTGTTTAAATTTTATATCCACCTAATTCTCATAGAAAGCCAAATGCAGAGGCTCTTGGAGTAAGTGCTGGCTTCTGGTGGAATAGTTCTTTCCATGGAGAAGACCAGTGAGAACAGTGTACAGCAAAAGTTGTTTACATTCTGAGATTGAAAACAGACTAGTTTATGATATGGTGCTTTTGTGTGTGAAAATGGAATGACTGATGCTCTTCTCTTTCACCACATATGAAGAAATGAAGCACATATCTATGAAAATATCCCGTGGCATTTGTTCTACTGCTATTTAGATGATGTTTGAAATGTGTCTTGTAGTTGCTGGTGCTTACATACCCTTGTTAGTTGCTATGTAAATAGGTAATTTTCAGGGAAAACAACAATAAATATGTTGTAGGAGACAGAACAAGGCTATGTGATCCAGGAGATTGGGTTTTGTTTTGCTGATGGAATTTCATTGTAATTTTTTCTTATTCTTCTCACTGTACAGCACAGCAAGAGCTCTCAGTGGTGTCAGGAACACTTTCTGAACTACAAAGGGCTTGTCAGAGCTTCTGTTGTAAGAGAGCAGCTGAAAAAGCTTCTCGTCCGCTTTAAAGTGCCAAAGAAGTCCAGTGAAGGTGAAATGATATATTTTTTTTTAATGTGTTTTCCAATATATATTAAAGGTAGTCTCCAAATTGTCAGTCTGCTTCCTGCTTTTATTGAAGCCTTTGAAGTATTTTCTCCTTGGCCTAAAAATAATGTTAATTAAAACCATTTTTTTTTCCTGAAAATGACTGTGGAAGAGCATGTTAACCCGTTTTTGCAAATAACATTTAGTCCAGTCTTCAAGTCCAGACTTCTTCAGTTAGGTTTTCTAGAAAGAGATTATCATCACTGATTTTATATATTTAATGGACAGATTTACAAAAAAAGTCATAAATAGGTCACCTTGTTCCTCTTGATTCTTCAAAAAGCTGTTTTTCTAGTATGTTCAAAATGATGTACAGTCATTGGGATCTGACTTCCAGCTGTGCTGTGTGTGCATGGATGCCACGACTGCTTCTCAGCACTTGTCTCAACTGCTCTGAAAAATCAGACTTCCGTGCTTAGCTGTCACACAAGGTTGCTTTAAGGACTGTGAAACTATCTTCATGGAGACACCAGCGGCAACAGTAGTTTCTTACATAGTAATTTTGATTTGCTGTGAAATTGAAGTCAAAAGAGATTGCAGGGTTTGTCTGCCTTCAAGCCTTTGCTATCAAAGCCTGATGCAGTGTGAAAAGTTGTCCGAGATGATTAAGTGGCATTTTAGGGATTTTTACCGTTTCATTGACTCATTTTACATAAAAATTATTTTCTTCAGGTGATCCAGATCCCGTTTTGAGATGCATAGTTTCTGGATTCTTTGCTAATGCAGCTAAATTCCACTCTACTGGAGCTTACAGGTAAATGTATATAGCTTCATTACAACCTTTGCTTAGTTTAAAAGCTCCTTTGACTGGATACATCTATCTAAGTATAATCAACAAACAGATGCTTCTCTAGACACCTGCAAGAAGAAACAAAATGTTTGATTTACTAAATATTTGAATTTTTGCATCTTCAGGCTGCGTCAATGTTCATCTCTTCTCTTTGCAAATATAAATAATCAGAGTTATTGCTAGTAGGAAGCTGTTACCCTGTGTTAATAGAAACAAGTACAGTCTGTGCTGTAGCACTCCCAGTGCACTGAATAAAAGCGTGGAACACTGCTTTTTCATTTAATATAGATAGAACTCTTTTAGGACATTAAATTATCATTTCTTCCTTTGGCCAAGATTTAAGTCTGGTTTCATCTGAAAGCCTGTTCATTAAATGCAAATTTTTAAAATTTGCTCCAGCTCTTTCATTGTTGCCTTTTATTAAACATTCTTACTGGGGATGGAAAGATCCAAATGTTAAGCAATAAATAGATGCATGGTCTGAAGTAGTATCTTGCTTTCAAGGACTATCCGTGATGACCATGAACTTCATATCCACCCCACTTCAGTGTTGTATGCAGAGAAGCCACCACGCTGGTAAGTTAAAGCTGCTTTCACTTGCTTTGTGATCTTTACAAGACATCCTCAGCATCCAGACATTTTCATGAATGACTTTTCTCCATCTGTGGAAGAATAGATTTAAAAGGTCATGGTTCCCTCAGAGAGAATTCAATTGGTATTTCCTTTGCATCTTTTTGTAGGCAGTATCCAAATACATCAGGGAAATAGTGATGTTTAACTGTCAAAAATCTGTAAAAGTTGGAAAGCAGAGTCAGGTGATCCTTTTTTAATAGGCACCATATTTTGCACTTTAAATTGCTCTCTGAGTGGTCTCTGTACCTAGGTAGAACTAGGATTCATTTACTTTTATTACACCTATTAAATAAATGTCCTGTCAAATAGGTGCTGCAGTAATTGCAAATGGTTTGCTAGGAGAGGGCATACATGTCAAATCCATTATGCAGAAAGTTTGAGAGAAATTATGGCTGTCTAGCAGATAGAGGAAAGAAGTTGTTGTACTTCGGTATTAGCTCAGGTATTATAATTCCCTTTGTGTGTCAAAGATGCTCAGATAACCCTTAGAAATATGTTTCTAACTACCAGGTCAGCAGGATCAACCTGAAGTATTTGGACTCTTGTCCTTCTTTTTCCTGTTGTTGCTGAGACTTCGAAGGATAAAGTTGACTGGTGTCATCTGTTACATTTGAATTTGGGCTCCTACTCTGTTGTGTAGGGTTTGCAGGAGTGTAACCAACTGGAACTTGGCCATCAATTACAGTGGCTTACAAAATAAAAATGAGTGCAGCATGCTTGCTTTAAACTGTACTAGTTCTTCAGGGCTGAGTTGAGCAGAGTGTAGCTAAAGTAATTTTTGCCACTGAAACAAATCTGATTTGCTGCTGTTTTGCCAGGTTTTTTAACCTTCTGTCACTGCTATTAAAAATAAAACACAGGTTTTTTTAAATGGTAAAGGAATACTTTGCAGATATATTTCTGAAATTTTCTAGTTTACAGTAGGTAACATCCTGAAGGAGGTTGGGTTATGGGAGAGTGACAGACAGTAAGAAGAATAAATTGAGAGGAAGTTAATCCAGAAAGAAAGTCTGGTGGTCAGAGAGTACTGGAAGAATTCTTTACTCCAGCATTCACCTCCTCCAGGGTTCAGCTTTTAGATGACGAGCCCTCAGCGTTGAACTTCCATCCCAGGCTTGGGCAGTTTCAGACATACAGAAAAGCAGACCTGTAGAGGCTCGCTGGAAGTCTTAACTGGCAAAGCCTTAAAACTGTGCTTTGCTCCACAGCCTGTTTTGCTGTTGGTGGCAGCATTATTGGTAGAGTTTTTAGGAATACTGATTCTGGGCTTAAATCCCTTTCTGGACCCCTGTGTGGCAGAACAGACACAGAGCTGTCTTCCAAGGCCACATGGTATTGTCACCGCCAGCCTGAAGAAGCTGCTGACTCGTGGCATCCTGTAAGATGGGCATTAAGAACTTACTCAGCAACCCTAATCCCAGTTCTACTGCTGCATGGGCACCCATCCTATATTGTGAGCTTCAATTCTCTGGTACAGGTGTATATAAAACATGTTCTCATTCTTCTTTGTTTTCCTCAGCTCTCTCTTTAGGGTTATTATTTGATATGTCTCAGGTTACATTTGGCAGAGGAGGGAATTTTGGACTCTTTCTTTCCTCTTTGCTTTTGAGAGCAAAATACCAATTAAAGAGAGACCACAAACCTTGTGGGTTTGCAACTCTACTGTGTATAGAAGACAGATAATGACTTATGGTCTTGGTTTCTAACCCTTCAGCGCGTGGGTCTGCACTGCTTCGGTAAAAATTACTTTCCATACTGAAGGGTGGCTTCAGGAATAGCTTACCTGTGCTGACAACGTGTTCATGCTGGCAGCAGGGATTGAGTCCACATGGCCAGCTGTTTGTAAAGCTCTTAGCAGGAGGTGTTCTGGCAGTAGTTAAAGCTGATTTCTTTCTCTAATCCTTACCTTGCTTGTCTGCAGACAGGTACCAGGGATAGTCATGCTGTGATTTGTGCCCTACTTGTTATGGGTCCAGGGTTTTGGTGCTTTTGACATGCTTCCCCATTTTGACATGCTTCCCCATTACTCACAGAGTAACTAATATTCTGTGTTTCAGAGCATCTGTTACGAGTTCCCCTTGGCCCCATTATAAGAAATATTCTTTCTTTTATATCTTGCATCCATATATCCTGGTAGTATGTGAAGGTGGTTTTAATGGCAGTCTAAAGGCTGTCTTAATGCAGCGTGCTCTGAACAACCAGCAGGAAAGAGGTAAGAGACTGTATTATAACTTAAAGACTCTCTTGTCGCTCAGTAAATACTACTTCTGGCAGCATGTATGGGAAACTGTCTAAATATGCTGTTAATCATCTCTCTCCCTGATTGCTTGATAGCAAACACTTATTTTTTTCTTTCTCCTAGGGTAGTCTACAATGAAGTCATACAGACTGCTAAATACTACATGAGAGATGTGACTGCCGTTGAATCTGCATGGCTCTTGGAACTGGCACCTCATTTTTACCAGCAAGGAACGGTACGGAATCGGCATAAAGCCCAAGCGGTACCATTGCTGTATTAGCAGCTCTTGTATCTGAACTTTTTAAGTGTTTATGTTTTGCTGTTGTCTACTTAATGGTACAAAAATGAATTTGGTTTTGTTAATTCTTTGTCTTTTTTTCTAACACATTTGACAAAGGCAGTAATGACCCCTGCAGGGTAGGCCCCTGAGTCTTTAATGGTTTTAATACAAAGAAAGAGGATAATAAATTGATGCATGAAAGCTTTTTCCCTATTATCTAGCCAACAGACATGGTCTCAAAGTTACAAAATAGCGTATCACTCTGAAATGAAGCCTTCAACCATTTTACACTTAAATATAGGCACTTGGTAGCACTTCTCTGAGCAACAGTATAGCCAGGCAGTGGTCATACTTTGCACAGTAATTTTAGAGGAGACTTTGCATGCTTTGTGAATGTTTGTGCAAGTCCTGAGCCTTTTCTAGAGCATTAATTATGTTTACTGAAAAAAAATCAGCTCTGATCTGTTCAAACTTGAAATGGCAAAGAACAGCTGCCATTTGTGCAAACCTTTATTGCAAATGCTGTTGTGTGATTTACACACCTTTTCTCTACAAGTGTCTTTTAATAGTTGTCACAAACCTTTATCAACCATGTCCCATGTGAATCTGTCAATCTAGACCTATTCACTGGTCATTCTGAGAACTGGATTGGTATTAAATATTATCTAAATGTTAGTTATGCTGGAGCTGTTGATACCACATTGCATGTAAATACTGTACAGGCAAGATTGCCAAATTGATCTTGCATGTGAATTTCCCATGGGAGATTAATAACTACTGAGCTTTATATTCCAAATTTGTGAAGTACTTCCAAAATACTGACTGAAAAAATGCACTCGCATATCAGACCTATGCAAAACAGGAGATCAGTTCATGTATATGAGCAGCCATGTTGCAAAAATGGCTGTTTTCAGTTTACACATCTGTTATGTTATTTGACTTTTCTGAAAATCTGATGGGTTTTTTCTTTCACTTCCTGGAGTTTTTTAAAAAATGGAAAGCACTGTGGTGCGTGGAGCACCTTAGAACATACCTCTGTGGTTACAGTGTACAGCAGCATTGGCAGCTGTCCATGTCATTGATTTGAGAGGGTTGGGGTTTTTAATGTTGAGCTTGGATAATTTATCTCAGTTATCCAGACACTTACCATCTATAAATGCACTTACTAAGTAACTGAATATTTTCTGCCTTTTTGTCTATAACACATTTGATAAAGGCAGTAATGACCCCTGCAGGGTAGACCCCTGAGTATTTAGTTGCTATTAGACATTCTGCAGGTATGATGTAAAAAGGAGATGAGCCAATCTTGCAGTTGTATCAAATCTGCTCCTGGAATAAATGGCCCTTGTGACTCATGTACATGCTTTAACATCCCATACACAACACAATATCCCATTAGGATATGACCTCTCCATGGGCTCGGTTTTGGGGTGAGGTGGGTGGTGTTGGGGAATGTGACGCAATGATTTGTTTGGGCAAAACTTGAGTTGCTTTCTGTAAGTGAAGAAGCCTTGTCTTGAATAGTACCACCTACCTGACTGAGCAAACGTGTTTTTCAAGGTGGTACTACTACTGTTGTAGATATTCTTTGAAATTACATCAGAACCAAATTTTTACTATTGCCATCCTTTTAATTTTATAGAGATGAACTCATTTTGCAGCATGACCTAAGCATTGCTTTCATCCTAAAATAAATGGAAGCTCTGGGGGATAGTGCTGGTTTTGAGGAAGATTATTTTTTCCAGCTTGGTCAGTTATCCTTGTCAGCCAGAAGACTTGGGTGTCTTTATAAAATGTTTAAAAATTAGAAATGCTCCTGTTGTTTAAAGCTTTGAATTATACATGTAAATTTTGAATAAGCAAGTCATTGCAAGACACACAAATTTATGCCAATTTGTAGACAATCAGACCTTTTTTCTATTGAAGGATACACCTTTGTGCTAATAAGAGATTCCTGAAATATGAGAATTTTTATTCCTGTATCAAGTTAAAAACAAATTTCAACCGAATAGGATTCTGTATGAAAATATTTTCTTCCACAGCTTCATCATGGTCTTGGTCAGTTATGTCTCATTCCAAATTTTGCAGGACTTGCTTCATGTTTTCATTCCACGTTTTTGTTGGCCTTTTTCTTTAAGAGCATAGAAGTTCAGAGGTCCAATGCAACTAGAGCTGCTGTGTTAATTCACTAATTAAAATCTTGTACTTCATGTACTTACTCCTAGCATTTATGCACATGTTGTTGGCAACACATTTTCAGTGCATTTTTACAATCTGGCAGCTTGCTTCTGGGGGAGATTGTTCCTATGCTTGCAGTTAGGACAGAAGTACTAGAAGATGATATTTTATACCAAGCCAGCATATCACTTTGGGATGCATGCGGTTTTTTGACTTCATAGATTTATTTTAGCTACATCAGTAACAAGCAGAGCTTTGGAAAGGTGGTCTTTGATATTTGTGTAAGAATTTAATTAATTTGGGTTTAAAGACTGAAAGTATTCTAGTTGAACATTTTTCTGATTGTGTATATGCTAAGTGATTTTTGTTTTCTTTTCTTGCAGCATCTTTCCTTGAAGGCAAAAAGGGTTAAAGCAGATGACCACTGATTTGACATGACTTAAGTCTTGTGACATCAGATGCAGAACCTACCAGTGATTTCAAGCTGGCTACAGTCCATTCAGCAGTCAGTTCATTAGCAATTTGATCTTACATCAACTTAAATGTTTAAATGCCTGCCAGGATCTGTAGAGGTTTATGCATGACCAGCACATTGTAAACCTATGTAGAGCTTGCATTGTGGACATTTTATTCTTTGCCTACTTGACCACTGTTGTTAATCTGGGCATGTTGCTCCTTTTAAATAGGTAGAAAAAACAATTTTAAAAGTAAGAGGACATACAGGACCACAAAAAACCTGAAACCTTCAAGAAGGAAACTGATTTCCTGGAGTGGTATGGCTGCCTTATGAGAGTGGGGAATAGGGTACCCTGCCTCCTTTTACCTAGAGCACTATGACTACTACCGGCCAAACTGAGACTGACTCCTGACAGCGGGAGCTCAGGGCAATCAACTAGCCCTTGAAATGCAAGGGGCTGCCATGGAAACATTGATTTCACGTTGGACCATCCCAGACTGGTGCAGCTTGTGCTCCCAAGCAGTAAGTCTCCTACCTGAGGTCGAGCTGCCCCTGGCTCCCTGTGCTGTACCAGTCCTTCTGTGGGCAGCATTGAATTCAAATGCCTTGTTTCCATACATAGGAGTTGCTGTTTGGGGAGGTGGAGGAAGAGTAGCTCAGTATTTTTAAGAAGTATTAATTTTTTGCTCAGTCAGGGGACTGTACAGATATGTTCATAAACAATCAAAAGTCACAGATGGGACTTTTTTTTTTTCCTAACAAGACAAAAAAGATGTTAGCCTCTCACTGCTTGGAAATATGAGAAAATTTCAGCAGGGGTGTATCATGGAACACCAGTTTTTAGCCTGTCATTCAGCAAAGATGAAAATGCTCTATACTTTCCTATAAGGAACATAGTCCTATATATTTCTTTTATTAAGAATCTGAAGACACTTGGGACACTTCCTCATGTGTTACTGTAAGAGAAGGGTGCTCTGAACAGTTGCTGCTTTAATAGGGCCTCCATGGCTACTTTTCAGTAAGGAACTGTACCTTTTTGTGTTTTAACAAGATAGTTTGGATACATGTATTTATTTTTTCCAACCCTATTGATATTTATTTTAGAAATACATTGTTTGAAAATTTTATTTTTGTAAGGTAACTGATTTGATGAATATGTTTTTGGCATGTTAACTATGATTTTACTTAAAAAAAAAAAAAAAGTATGTAAATAGGCAAAGATTTCTATATAGAACAAATGCCTTCCTTGTCACAGGACTGCCTTGAAAACTTTGAGAGCTTCTTCTTTACCTTCTCCTTTCCAAACACCTCAGAGAGAACATGTTGTATCATGTGCAATGTGTGTGTCTACGTACTGACTGCCAGCACAAAAGGATGTACCAGGCTCCATGTATGGCACCAGCAGCATGACAAACTGTGTCACCTTCCTTGTTGTTTTCCCTGTTAACTCACCTTTGTATTGCTCCCTCCCGTAGTGTGGAAGCTCTTTGGGGCAGGGACTGTCACCTAGCCAGACCCGAGAGCACTGTTGGCACTTACTAAAAAGATTCAAGGTGCAGTTTGTTTTGTTTTGTTTTTTCTCTTAAAGAATTAGAGAAAGAACTGAATATGAAGACTTGTAAAATGTCTGTGTCTCTCTGTCCTCTGGAAGTGTTCTTAAGAAATATAAAACCATTGAATCAAGGAAGCTTGTGAATGGGTCCCTTCAGCCTGAGTAGCAGGTGATTTCCCAATGCACTGGGTGGTCGTACTGTGCTTGTCTGAGTGGTGATGGGCTGTCAGTGGATGGGCACTTCATTTGCCAGCTCTGAGAATTTTGGATGGTTTTGGAGAACTCTTTTCTCCAGATGTTCTTTTACCTGGCAAAATTTTCACTTGGAATGATTGTGACTCCTGCTGAGTTCAGAACCCAGGAATGTACAAGCTTTTTAATGTGCTGCAAGCAACTGTACTTTTATAGGAATGAGTGCAATAGGTCTTTGTAAACAAAAACAGAAATTGAGGCTTGTCTTTTTAGCAGTTTTACAAACTGTTGAGGTATTGCTGGAGGTGCAGAGGAACAGGCAGACTTTATACTAGAGATGCTGGCTAAGAATAAGTGGGTTTGGTATCCAGATTGAAGTTACCTTTAGCAAAAAAAGCACTGCTTTGCATCAGAAATGTGGACCCTTTGAAGATGTTTGAAGATAGAGATTCAAAACTTAAAAGACCTGAAAAATCTCTTTACTTTGTAAAATTTTGGCCTACAGCTCTGTGCTAGATTTGTACATAACATTTTGCTTTAAATAGCTTTGATTAAGGAGATGGGTAACAGTGCCTTGTTGTTGGCTGTTTGCTGCATAAACAATCTCAGTGCTGTTGTGGGGGAGGTTGGAGTCATTTGAAGATGGTTGTCAGGAGTTTATGAAACAGTTTAAAGATTTTAAACCTAGTTTTTAGAGAATGAGGTTAAAATATTAGGCTCTTGAATTGAAATGCTGCTTGAAATAGAAGTCATGCCGCAGCTGGTAAGGAGACAGATAATTTTTTTAAAAAGTAAATTTACAATCCATTAATGTCAAATTACTATGGGGAAAAAAAGAAGCTATACTCCTCAAGTCCATCAGAAAGTGCTTTCATTGTTTCTACTCATGACTTCAGTATTGTCAGTTATAGAATAAAATGAAGCTAAATTGGAATAAAAATTCAGCCAAGACTGTATTAATTGCAATATATTTCTCATCTTGTAGATTAAAAATAATTCTGATAAACTGATGGGAAAACAGTCACAACTCTACCTGGTTAATCTGAAGAAATAGATAAATAATTAAAAGACTAAAATGGAAATAAATAAAGGAGAAGTAACTGCCAGTTCTTCTCAGTGCTTTATGATAAAAATGCCTGTATAAAGGATATATAATTGAGCCATGCACACAGCAATGTTCTCTACAGGTACATCAAGGTAATGTGATGTAATTTGTTTTTAAGCTGAGTTAATTTTATATATGTGTTCCAATAAGCACATTACAGACAGGCATCGGGGGGAAAGACACTTTCATGGCACATGCATCTTTAAATAAAAAAAAAAAGTAGTTTACCAGAATCAGATACCTGTGTGACTCATCCTAGATCTGGTGGTTCAGATCTTTTCTGGCTCATGGGCAAGTGCAAACTGAATAGTTTCCTGTTCCAGCAGATGGGAAAACAGGACAGAGATTCTGGGATGGGGCAAGTGTTGGAGCAGCATTTCTGCATGAGGGATGTCAGGGCTGTAAAACACAAGGAATGTTTCCGTAATTCCAGCCAGATTCTGCAAAGGTATTTCTGATTATGAGGGAGGGCTGGTCACAGGGAAGGAGGGAGAAAAGAACAGAGCAGCAGAGAGAGATCTGCAAGGAAAGGTGCAAATAGGTGCAGGATTTCTTCATCGTCAGGTCACTTGGTGACTCACTGCGGTGTGTTGATGGTTCACTGCTCTGATTGCTGCTGAGCAGGTGGTTACTGAGCTGCTGTCTGGGAAACTAAACTGGTGGGAAACTAAACTTCCAGAAGCTGACTGGGAATTGTCTGAGCCAGTTGTGATGTATGTCCCCTTTGTGTGACTTTTGTGATTAAACCCCTGACCAGCAGTGCTGGAGTCAAGGACCAGAGTGGTTGTTCATGGGGAGGCGGCCGCTGATGGGGGGCACAGGTGTGGTGACCTCAGTGCTGTGGGGGCTGGGTGTGGCTGGGCTCAGCCCTTGGCCTTGCCATGCTGGAGTGGAAACCACCCAGACAGTACACTATCTTTGGGTTGGAAAGGGAATTATCTTCTGAAACGTAGTTGTCAAAAGCATTCCTTAAGTGTCAACTGCTTTCGCCTAGCAAGGAAAATTGTCTGTACCTGTGTTTTCCACTAGCCCTTCAGAACTCCCTCATTTGGGAGCATCGATGTGCATCAGTAGATGTTGTCATCCCATCTTTCTGGTACGTGTCACTTACTGGACTAGTTCACCATTTTCGAGCAATTCCATTGAAGGCAACTTGGAGCCAGTGTTTCTTACTGTAATTTCTCTTCTTCTCTATCAAGTGGCTGTACTATCAGCAATTGGCAAATAAAGTCAACAATACAACTCAGCATTTAATGTAAGTTCCTCTACTGGGACTTAGAATAAAAAACAACGTAAGTAGCATATAGAAAAACTCTCCCTGTAACCAGTTTCTGATCCATTCTCAGATTTGCAGAGCTTTTCCCCTTGAGAGCTTGTACGCAGTTTTTCTTCTGTCAGTTAATAACTTTATCTTTCTCTATAAACCTCAGAGACAGGCATTTTTGCCTTAAAACTAACTGCATTTTGAGAAAGGTGCCAGTAGATGGCAGGCATCAGTTTCAAGTAGTAGTATCTTGGGGAACAAGTAGTTGTCCTGTTCTTAAAAGTTTTTCTTATTCTTCAGTTTTAACATTAAATTAGTTTAGTGGTAAGTGGGATGAGAATGTGTAAAGGAAAAAGCTGTCGGTGGCTGTGGGATAAAGTCAGTATTTGAAGTGCAGAGATTAGTGAAAAAGACCAGAGTGCTGTGTGCCCCCCTGGTTTAACAATAAACAAAATGTTGCCAAAAACCCCCAAATCCCAACCAATAAATTCTATAGCGGTTCTTTCAATTACACATTGAGTCATAAAAATGGCACCTTTGCTGTGAACCGTAGCTGGAGGTATGGCAGCGTGTGCTGGGTGGGAGGGTGTTAATGCTGCAAGGAGATTGACAGCGTTTGTTACTGGCATTTATACTTAGCTCATCCAAGTGACCGACCAGAGCTGAAATTAAAAGAGGGTTTCTTCACTTTTTTATTCTACTTCCAGCTACAGCTCTCAGCTTTTCAATTAACTAAATTTTGCAGCCTTCTTGGTTAATAGAAATACTTCCATAATAAGAAAATGAAGAGCTAATAGAATCCTTTGGGTTCAAAATTCCAGCATGTGGGCTCTGTACATCCAGAGTTCCTCCTGTGGAATCAAAGCCTGAGGCTGGAGCAATGGGCCCCATTGACAAAAGCTATTCCCTGGTGTTTTACTGAAGTGTCAGTCTAAGGCTGCAAGTCTTGGTTACCTGGACCTTTCTTCTTTCCCCACCCTGGTATTCTTTTCATATCGCACTTTATAAGTAAGTTAGGTGTAGTAAAATGCTCTTCTAGTGTTCAATTGCTGAAGCTGTCTTGGTTGAGACTCAGGACTGAGCTTGTTGATTTTCCTCTCTGAAATAGCGGTAAACTAGCAAAGTGCCTCCTTCCAGCAAAATTTTGTAAAACTGAACGCCCTGGAGGGAACTACCCATGCACTGGGGCCAGTTCTGCGTATAGATGCACATGGGGAGCTCTGGAGACGTGCACAAGGCTCAGAGCAGCACAAGAAGTGTAAGAAGGACCAGAAGTCCATGGCCTGTACTTTGAAAATAATGTTTGTGTCCAAAATGGGGCCAGCCCAGTGACATGTGTGAAGTGACGCCCGTCTGGGGCAGGGACACACGGTATTTCTTCCTGTAAGTGTCAGCTCCTGGCTCTGCTCGGGCAGGGGATAGTTGGGAGGTGCCCTGGCGTGGCAGCAGTCCTTAGGTGTGCATTCTCCTGGTGGTAGGTGGATCCAGGCCACCCTCCCTCTTGGCTTTTAGCTCCTTGCCCGTTTGTCCACACTTCAGAGCAGCAGCTGTCATATCCATCGCAAAGAAATTTCTGATCTGTGTTGGATTCTAGCCACTATTGTAATAAATGCAATTAACAGTTTATGGCAAAAAAAGTTCTGTTTTGTTCATGGAAGCATGGTAGCTGTGATTTTTCTGAGGATGCAAAAATGACTGCCTGCTCTGTTCCAAAATTGTCTTTTTCAGGGCTGCAGTTTTGCAAGGCTGTGAGATGCAGAGGTTATACTTAGCTGTGGTGCCAATTCTGAGACCTCAAAAATTGCTTAGAAAAACTCCACTTTTCCTCCTTTCCAGAATCATAATTATAATTTTAAATAAATATATATATAATTTGTCTTTCAATTTTATTTTACTTCTCCTTAGCAGTTCCCAGAGTACACAGCAGCACAAGGAGCACCACACGAGGAAACCCCTGACTGTAGTGTACACACAGGAGATGGTTGCAGCTGCAGATCTCACCCTTGCTGCTTCCATGATGGCTCCCAGGTCGGAGGGTTGTTCCCTGTGCTCTCCTCCTCCTAAGCTGGTGCTGCAGGGAGAAGCAGGAGGGGAAGAGGGCTTAGATAGAAGAGCTTTGCAGGTGGAAGAAGTCAGAGGAGGATGGTTCCTATCCGCAGGGTGAGTGATGGGCAGCACGGTTTCCCATTGCCTCTCACGGATACCCTGGAAGCGGACAGGTTTCCCTGTAGTGCAGAGGCACAAGTTCTGCTCTGCTTGTGCAGCCTCTGCCTGCCAGGGTCCCTGCAAGGTCAGTGGGTCTTATGGGGATCACTCACCAGTTTCCTGTAGACTTTCCATCCTCTACTACTTTGCTGGAGGAAGCCAAAACTTACAGGAGAGAGAGAAGGGCAGAGAACAAAAAAATCACAACGGCGTCTTCGTTCCCTTCAGGCCAAGAAATAGTTGTTTATTGCAGATGCCTATTGGCAAAAAGATAATCCCGTCGGACAGGGAGTGTTTTAATGCCAGGAAACATCTTCTGTAAGCCAGGTTTTGCAGAACTCGGGCTATTTCTCATTTCAGTATCTGGTGAAATATGAGGGTTTTGTAAGCAACCCATGAGCTGTGCGACAGCCCTGCTGAAGCGAGGGCAGGGAAGGAACCCTTACAGATGAGTTAGGGCCTGACAGAGCCGGGCTCATGTTCAGTCCTGCTACTGAGAGCAGAATCTGTTTGTAAGGCAGAGTTAATCCTTCCTCCTTCCTATTCTTCCCCTTGCCTGTTAGTGTTTTGGGAGGCCAAAGACTGTTTTCAAATGTGTGGGTATGCACGTGGGTGGTCGGTGTCTGGGACAACAGGGCACAGACCTTAGCAGATGCCTTCAGGCACTGCAGGGATGGGAACGTGTTGGGGCTTAGGAGGAGAGTGGAGAAGCAAGACATGTCCTTTAACTAGAAAAATAAAAAATCAGCAAAACTGTGCCCCGGAAGGTGCTTGTCACCAAAGGGAGTGCCCTTCCTCTGCTGAAGCCCAGATGCCTGCTATGGTTTCAGAGACTGCTGTTAGCAGGGAGGTGGGTCCCACACAGGGACACCCAGGCTGGCCCTGCTGCGCCGGGGGCTTGGGTTGGGGCAGTGCCTGTGTGAGACATTGATCACAGCACGTGCTCTGACATGTAAATACAGACTGAGACAGGATGACATAGCGATGGCCATTAGGAGCTGTCAGACCAGTCAGGATACCAAACAGGGCTCTTTGCAGCTCCTGGGGGGGTGCTGGGCAGGAAGGACAGCACTGGGCGGAGGGATCAGAGCTGAGCAAGGTGCATTGTCTTGCTCAAAATCTCTCTGGTTTCTTGGAAATTACAGCTGATGCTTTGCACTGCAGGAAGAGGCAATGATGAGAAAGTGGTGTGTTACAGTGGTGAAGGATTGGTCGGAGGAGCCTGGAAGTCTCTTGTTTTAGATGGAGAAGCAGAAAGCAATTCCTCCTGCAGCTGCATGTATGGGACCTGCTGCACTGGAGCATTTCCAGAGGTGGTCATTCCCTGCTCTGTTACAAAATCTGCCTTCACAACTGACTGGCCAGTCTTGAGCACCCATGTGACAGTCAACCCAGGGCTTGGATGCACTATCTACCTGACAGGGCTCACCATATAGCAATGGAGCCACTTGTTAGGGCTTGTGTATGTGCTTCTCATTTGCAGCAGTGCACATCTCTCTCACTGTGGCAAGAGCAAACAGGCTGTCATAACCCCTTTGTCTGGCTAAGGCTGCCCACATGGCCATGGTGAGGTTGTAAAGCGTTCATGTCCCCTAGCCTTGAGAACACAGGCAGATGATTTTCCATACAGCTGTCCAGACTCACATTATGTTCTGGTTCTCATTCTGTCAGCAAAACATCTATGGAAAAAAAACCAATTTTGAGTAAATTCTTTAAAAGGCAAATTGCACCACTTGGGATCCCCTGTTCAAAATGTACCCACTGGTGCTGTTTTCTGAGCAGGATTTGTGGCACATGTGGGTAGATAGGTGTATTGTTAGTGCTATTCATCTTTGCACCTTCCATTTTAAGTGCCATTTGGAGGCTTCCTGAGGATGTGCTGTGCCACAAGGAACACTTGTGAAGATGAGGGAGGACATCCAAGTGGAAAATGCTCGTTGTTAAATGAAGAGTGAAGGGAGAAATGGTGAGAGGAAGGTTGCATATACCTGACTGGTAAGAAGAGCTGCTGCTCTGGATCTGCTCTGTGTCTTCCTGCTGTTTCCCATCCAAAAGTTTTTAAAAATGCCTCCTAATTCTTGTTACTTTATCACCAAGTCCTTTTAAATCTATTTAAGGCTTGTCTTGTTGTTGTGAGTAATAGAACAGAGGGAAGATGTATTGTAGGAGGAGATCCCAGGAACTAGGAAAGCTAAAATATATGGGAACCCACTACTCAATTCTTAGTAATTTCAGTGAAGTTGCCATTAGGATTTGGAAGCTTTTCAGGAGCCCTTGTACCTAAGCAAGCAATAACTTCTGTCAAGACAGGTATTTTAGGCTTTACCAGGCTTCCTGCATCACATGCAGTGACAGAGGAGTTGAGCTGAACCTAACAGAGCTTTGACCAGGTCACACAGCAGAGCCATGGAGGCAGACACAGCGTGAGCTCCTGTCATCATCGCAGGTCTTCCCGAGGCAGGATTTCCAGGGAGAAACGCCTTCAGGGAGTCCAGGGGTACTACAGACCACTTTGGAGCGGGCTGGTTTCTGAATTTTTACAAAAGTTAGAAGATAAACATTGTGTATCCAGAATTCTAGTCTGAAACGAGTTTTTGGTTGGAGACAGAAAGAACCAGAACATCTGAATTTTGCTGTTGACTTTGTTTCTCACTGGGTAAATCCACTTGTAGTTCATTTTACTGAAGTGTAAATACGGGTGAAATTGTATCTCCTACAGCAGTAGGAGACTGTAACGTCTGTCAGATATATTGACACCCACAAACATGATGCTTCTGGAAGGCAAAAATGTTTTTGGCAAGTGGGTTTGTGTGTTTGGAGTTTTCTCGCCAAAGCTAGCTGAAAGGTTTTGAGACAAAACTCTTCTTTCTAAAACTGGAATTAGCAGATTGCCGACATCTGATATTTCTCAGTGCTGACTGATCTTTAAATGCTATGCTTGATTTGAATTGCACTTTTTTCCTCACTTCAATTTCTCTTTTAGGTTTTTGGGTTTTTACATGTCACTTGTCTCCCTTTAACTCCTTCTTTGTGGTCACTGGAGGAAAAATAGTAGAGAAAGGAGTTTTCCATCTCTCCCTTCTCCTAATGTAGTTGAGTGGCAGAAAGCAGTTTGCCACGTATCTCTCCTCCCCATGATTTTCCACTGCAGAAAGATGCAGACTTGCAAGTGAGGGTTGCTCCCCCTCCCTTTCTATTAAAAACAAAAGCAATAGAAGCAGAGTGGAACTTCAAAGCATAGATAAAGTTTTAAAATATTCCTTGGAAAAAAGATTGAAACTTTAAAAATTAAGTTTTCTTGAAAAAAAAAAAAAAAAAAAAAGGTTATGGCCCCCTCTTCAACTGCCCAGCTATTTAGACTTCATCTCTCCAAGCTCTGCTCTCTGCACACATGTGCACGCTCACAGCCCTGCAACTCAATGGGCCTTTATAATGAAATTAAAATGCTGTTCTTGAGACTTCTGGCATTTCTCATTTGCTTCTGTGTGCCTATGTTGTTTTGGCTGGATTGTTGGTGTGACACAATCAAGGTGGGAAGTATTGAGAAAGCTCCTGCTGTCAGCAGGTTGCTGTTAAAATCTTGGTGCTTACGTGATGCTGAATAGGCAACATGGAACTCCTAAGTGAAGCAACACGTGGCCAATACGTAATGTGAAATGGCAAGAGGATCAAAATTAACGATTATAAGGAGCAACTTTTCTAGGCAGCTTCTTGTCTGAGGAGTGAGTATGGTTCAGTGGTTTGGAAGTTCTTTTAACGTCTTTAAAGATTAAATCCCTCCGTCACTGTAATGTAAACTTGCATTAGTTATTTACAGCTACATGCATGAAAGGGCTCTGGGCGTGAGTCAGGGATCTGTGAGGTCTAACTTTTGGACATCTGGCTCCTACAGTGGACACCACAGCTTGTGTAGGTGTCTGATCTTCCATGCGATGCAAAAGGACTGTTGATGCCAAAGGGTAAAGTTCATTCAGTTTGGTTAGTGGGAAACACGCCTAAGAGACAGGAAAAAGCGAGTTCGAGGCAGTAGTCCTGGTGGAAGCTCAGCTCTTTGGGGTACTGTGTAAACTCTTACAGAACTGAGTTACTAAACACCTCCTGTAAGGTGATGAAGACATATGTGAACCAATTCCAAAACTGGGAACCCAGAACTCAGACGCCAGTGGGATGCCGATGGCCAGCAGTGATTCAGCTGTGCAGGAGTTACGTGTCCTTCTGAGGGAGATGGACATAGTTACACCGCCTCATTGACCTTTGCTAGTAAGTGTGCAAAGAGCTGTAAGGATGTTGAGTTCCTGGCTTTAGCTCTTTGGGCCTCAGCACTGCACTCTGCTGCAAAACAGTCAAAATTATAACTACAGGATGAGATAGATAAGCGGTAAATTCCTACCCTGTGTGATGGCTTGGTGTTTGATGCATTCATTTAGGAGGCTGTGGTGGACATTCTAAGCCCTATTCAGTCAAAAGTGATGAAACTCACCACCTCCAAGAGAGAGCCTGAGGGTGAAAGCGGGAAGCACGCTGTGCCTTGGAGCACAGAGCAGCTCCCTCTTGTAAAAGGTAACTAGCATCGCATTGGCTTGGGGGGGGGAGTATGGCTGCAGCAGCTCCCCAGGGAGCAGAGAGACCCAAATCCTTGTACAAGTACTGTCCGTGCATTCAGCGTGAGTGCACTCTGGGCAGAACACCCTGCTTTGGGATGTGGCAGTAGCTGGCACCATAGTTACTGCAACCCGAGAGCCTGTCCCTGTGAGCTGGGCGGAGTGGGCAGTGCCGCCGTGCTGGTCCAGGCCTGGAGCAGGGGAGGCTGGGCAGCCTGTGATGCTGGCAGCAGGGACGGCCGGGCTTGGAGGCACTCAAGTAACAAATTGAACGGTGAATATCTTAAGATGACTTTGGTTTATTGTCCAGATCAGGTCAGCGGAAAAAATATTGGGAGACTGAACAAAGAGACAGGCTGCTTTAGCAGATAAATGGACTGATCATTTCGTATTGAGGAACAATCTCTAAAACATAGTTTACTGCGCAGCTGAGGGCTGAAGCATTTGCTGATGCCAAGAGCTCCTTCTTTGACCCTAGGCACGCGTGGAATTAAATGGCGCGGTGTTTTTTGATGGTTAAACTCCCCGAAGAAGACACTCCATTTGTTACCAGGGCTCTGATGAAGTAAAGTGTGGTTTATATGTACAAGGCCGGCCTTCAACTCATCTCAGAATGAATGGAGAGGTAAAATTGAATTTTACACTCCTGCTGCTATGATTAATGTAGGGGCTCTCCGCTCCAGCGGCCGGCCGCAGGAGGGCAATGCAGGCTCGCTCTGCGGGTGCCGCAGGAGCCCGCCCGCCTCCCGCCACTTATGCACAGGGATGCCAAACAGAGGGGAGTCTGCATAAATGAATAGCTGTTGTAAGAATAAACCTGTTATAGCAATAAATTCCCCACGTATCCATCTTAGCACAACCCTCTGATATGAGGCCGCACCTGACAAAGGAATAAACTTGTTAGATGAATAAAAGAGCACATATGCATTAAATCAGAGTCTAATGCCAGGAGACTGAGAGTGAGCTACGTAGCGCTGGCCATGCAACAGTCATGCTGCACCTCACTGGGGAATGGGAAAACGGGTAAAGCTGCTTGAGGGAAATGTGATGTGTTTGGCAGGGATGTGCAGGGCTGAAGAGCTTCTGCTGGCCTTTCAGCCCTGATGCTCCGTCCTCTGGGGTGGCTTGGAGTAAGTAAGACCTAGTAAGTGGCACAGTAAGACCTAGGGGGTTTGAAAGCATCTCACAGGCAGGACAGGGACAAGGGCCCAGAAGCTTTGGAAACATGTATTGTCCTCATCCACTTCAGGGGCAAAGGAGTGGGTGAGACTTATTCATAACTTCGTTTGAGACTAGAGTGGCTTCAGCAGAAGCAAGCTGGGAGGCCAGGATCCTTGCACTGAGGAGTGGAACTCTCTGCAGCACTTGCCATTATTCTCTTCTTCCACTCCTGAGCCCTGGGTTTTCCTGCTGAGCAGAGAGGGTGGCTTGCCTCTGATTCCTTTCCCACTAGTCCTGGTGGGGAAACAAGCTTCTGTGAAACCCTTCAATCCTAAAAATTGTTCCCTGGCTATACTGCATGCTTGCTGCTCTGGGGGAAGTCCTGCTGCTTCATCTATTGAGTGGTGATCCACCTCCTTCACCTCAACACCCAGCTTCCTTAATGAGAGTTCAGCTGGATGGTCTGCAAATGAATCCTCTCTTCTGGGTTATCCCCAGGTGTGGGGGTGATCTGGCCCCACTCACTAGTCAGTGCACCATCTTCCTTTTGCAGCATTTGAACCAATTTTAAGTCCCTTCGCCCTACACAGCAGTGCAGCAGCATTAATGCTCACAGCACTGAAGGGCAAAAAGCAGTGAGAAGTCAACCAGAGAGAACTGGTTCACTCTAACTCCCAAGGTGGAAGGAATTTCCTAGAACAAAGTGGACCTCAGGCCTGATAAAGGGAGGAGTTGGTGGCTTTTTTTCTGCTGATATTTACACACACACACACCCACCCCCACCCACCCCCCACACACACCCCGGTGTTATCTATTGATATAAGAACCGGTCTTCTTGAATGCTTACAAATGCTTTGCAGCACTTGCTACGTTCAGATGGAGAACAGCCCTGGTAGTAAATAGTTACAAGACTAAAACTGTATCATTTTAGTTTAGGTAGGAAGACACTCAGCTGTGAAAGGATGTGTTTATTGAAAATAAACATTTAGAAAGGTGTAAATCGGGAAAATGTTGGGCTAAGTACTGCAGAGAACTATTTCTATATTAATACAGGCAGTGGAGTGATTTCCTCAAAATTCACCACACCATTTGCCTAAAAATGTAGCAATTCAAGTCAATGGCCTACAGTAAAAGTAGAACAAGGCAAGCAATTGCCTTTCACTCTGCATCCCTGAGCCCAGGACTTCTGATGGCTAAAGATCAGTGTTGTTAACAGGAGATCAATGTGGAAGCCTGTTAGATCTGGAATCAGTGGACTCCCTCCCACCTGTGTGGCTCCAATGGGACTGAAAATGGAACAGTGTAATTAATTTTTTTTTTTCTCGATAAACTTAAATTTTAAATGTTGAGTATCAGGTAAACATTTTTCTACTTTGTATTTTTCTGTTGGAATGCAGAATTAGAAATACTGGTTTGGATCCTATGAAATTTTTTTATTCCTGATGAATTGGTTTTTTTTGCTCTTAGTTAATTTTAAATTTAGGTACATTTATAAGATCCTCTCACTAGAAAATGCTTCTCAGCTACAGTTGTGAACAGTACTTTGCCCTTACCAACTGCTGGGTGAAACACATGGGGTAGAGAGCCCAAAGCTCTGGAAATAAGCCTGGATGGAGGAGCAGCTGTTTCTGTACCTGGGGATATTTCTCAGATGTTGAGCATGGGATGAGCTGTATGTCCTCGGGCAGCACCTTGTTAGTCTTAAAAGCAGCTACCTACTGCTAGTGATGTGGCTGGAGAGGCTCCTTCATCCTCCAGCTCTCTCAGAGAAAGGCACAGTGTGATTAAACACCCTGTGCCTTCAGGAGGGCTGTGCTCTCCAGGGTTCCCCCAAAACACCTTTGGTCTTTAAGTTGTCATCAATTTAAAGAGAGACATTTGGAAACTGTAGACAGTGCTGTTCATTTTTCCACACCACACAAAAATAATTTGTTTTGTTTTCTGAGCTACTGAGGTGGGAGTACAAGTTTTACTGTTGGTGAGGATGATAGACTTTCTGCTTATGAGCCTTTTTGCTCAACTAGCGGGAGAGTGTGTGACTCTAGGGGACAGAGTTTGCATAGAGAGATGTTTTGGAAAGGTTTTGGTGTCAGGAAAAGTCCACAAAGAAACTGTTTCTGCATTCCTACTGATGTAAGACCTGCAGCACTCATTTCTCTGTTCTTCCACCCAGACCAGTGTAAGCCCAGGGATGGGATATCTACTGCATTTGTGAGCCCTACTATCAAAGGCATCTGTATCAGATACGGTTGAGTTCAGACCAGCAGTATTAAAACCATCACTCCATTATAAATGGAGCTTTTGGTAGCTGTCGGTCACTTCTCTAGTATCAAGAGGTGCAAAATATGACAAGCTGCTTTCCAGAGCCTACAACAGACTGTCACTTACTCCAAATCCAGGCTGGGATGAAACGTGTGTCAGTGGTGGGGGGCTGAGGGTCCCTGTTAACAGGCCACATGACTCCTGTAGTAAACCTGGGCCCATCCATCCTGAGTAGGGCGGTATGGCTGGGGGGCAGGTGGCTTTTGAACACCTGCTTCAACTTAGCATCTCTCCTCCACCCATCCCGGTGCGGATCGGTGGCCAGCAGGCGCCCGGCTGACAAACAATAAACGGCTGAAGGATAACAATGAGTCAGGTGAAAAAAGGAAATTGTTTTTTTGACAATCTGCTGTTGGGGAAAGGGGGGTGGGGTGGTCAAAAGACCCTGTAAGAATGAGGAGCCTGGGAGAAAGGGGATAAGTTAACATTAAATGGGCATGTGGTGACAGGGGGGGAAATGGTGGGACAGCTGGAAATGCAGCAGGAGTCTGGAGAAAATCGATACAAGATAAGCGTTCCAGGGGTAGTGCTGTTCATCAGGTGACAAAGTTAAAGGCAGTGAGACACTAAAAGTGAGAAAATATCACTGACCCCCTGCAGTATTGATCAAACAGCTGAGACACTCAAGGCCAAAGTCACTAATAAAGTGAGACGTATCAGCAAGAAGCCCATGAGAGCAGATGAGCTGGCTTCCGAAGGTCTTAAAAATAAAATGTATCTGCAAAAGTTCTTGTTAACCATCTTGTCTTGCTAAGTGCAAAGGGGACAAAGCATGTTTGTGGAGAGGTGCAGGCAGGGAACTGAGATGCCTGCAGGTTTGCAACGTTATTAAAAGGGGGTTTGTAAAATCAGTGGATTTTGTAGTGGAGAGAAAAGAGGAGCTAGTAATGCAGGGGAGGGACAGCAGTTCTGCAAGCTGCTGCTGACAGCTCTGCCAGGACACCTGCGGGAGCCAACCTAGCTCTGCTCAGAGATCTCAGGCTGGAGTCGTGCCCCAAAATTCAGGCTGCAAAACTAAATGGGTGCTCCTGTCTTAGCCTGTCTGTCTGAACTCCTGTGGTGATACCATTGCACATCTGCTAGTGACATCCCACAGAGCTGGAGCCTTGAATCTGGCCTTGAATCAGTGTACATAGGAAAGATGGGGATATTCGTACTGCTTGGTTTCCTTGTGGCTGAGGGATGCAGGTAATGGCAGGTCTCTCACAGGACCCAGACGTTTCAAATGGGACCAATAACTCAATTAACAGTTGTTTATTCCCTGCCTCCTTCCCCTTGAAAGGCCTGAAATTGTGCCTGAAGGATTTGATGCCCTCATTTCTTTTGCTTTTTGAAATAGGTTCAGGCTAGCTTGGAGTGTTGGTGCAGCCACAACCCTCAGCTATCCTTGACCACCTCATGTACCAGAACTTGCCCCAGAGCCAGACGAGAGCATGCTTGTGGTACCCCTGCTGCTGTGGAGCTGGGGCTTGGTGAAGCTGAGGTCTGTGGGGCAGGGAACAAGCCTTGCCTGGGGTGAAGACTCCTGTTCCAACTCTCAATCACTTCAAAATGACTTTTTATGGTGAGTGGACAGTGAAAAGAGAGAGAAAACTAGTTGCACAGAGAATAAATGTGTTTTAAAGTGTTGTCTGGAAAAGGTAACAGTAGAGAGTGGAATAAGACTCTGTAGTAGGCTACAGTGGAAAATGGAGTAACTCCATTTTTAGTTCTTGATGATGCATGCATGTAAAAAAGATGAAAAAAACCCTCTCCTCTTTTCTTAGAGTTAAAGGGATCAGGAGAGTCTTTTCACCTCCTCTCTTTTTTGTGTACTGGGAAATATCTAATCTGGGCTCAGATGGAAAATCCATCATACCTTCCTAGGAGTCGTTTCCAGCCTGTGGGCAGCTTCCCAGGGTCTCGCAGCTGCCGCTGAATGGCCCACAAAGGTTGCCAAGAGAAAGCAACTCGTAACAAGCTCGTTGTAAAAGGCTGACATTGGTACAGCTCAGGTCACACCTCTGCTGAAAAAATTTCAGGGGTTTTCAATCTGAGCAAGCACAGAAATGTCTGTCTAAAGGCGTAGGTGCTAAGAAAAAATAAAAGATCCTAAAGAAGATCTTTACTGTGATCTGAAATCAATTCAGCTATTTTAAAGTACTGTGCAATTGCTTTGTCCTAGTATAGGAGTGACTTTTATTCACTATATTTGTTCTTTTGTCCCAATTTAAAAAAGTAAGACTGCATGGTGAATGTTTTTTTTTTCTAGAGTCATGGAATTAAAGACATAATTTGGAGTAATTGTTCGGGAATTGCTGGGCTAGATAGTTTTCCCTGACAGATTAGTCCTATGCACAGCATCACCTGAAATCAAACCTCACTAGTTTGATTTATAGGTTCTTGTAGAGCAGGGTTTTTAGCTGAGTTGCTAGTGCAAAATCTAGCAGGAAACTTGAATTCTGGTATTTCAGGCTTTTGGCTGCACAATGCATCCCCTGCACAACTGAAGAGTGGTTGAAATATTCGGATTGGTCGCTGACTAGATTCTCCAGTGCCGTTAGCTGCATCTCAGTGTCACACCATCTTGCACCTTAGCAGACAATGTGTTGTGTTCGTTACCATCCATCCATGTCTATATTGCTGTGGTCAGAGACTCACAGAGGGGCTGAGGGTGGAAGGCAGCTCTGGAGATCATCTTAGTCCAACCCTCTGCAAAACAGGGTCAAGTAGAGCATTAAGTTCATTCACTGCTTGTATTCCCGTAATATGGAATCGTATATCTTGTATTCTTATAATGTATTCTGGTAATATCTGAAGTGAGCTGCATAGTGACATAGTTCCACAAGTGAAGGGAAGGAGCACTAGACTGGAGGAAGTCTTTTGCTTCAACTTGCAATAGAAACAGCAGGGAGAAAAAAAGGCAGGATGCAAGTGAAGTGCTTGAAATGAGGTTAGACACAGGTCCAGCTAGTTCCTCGGAGGGATGTGTATTTTAAGTGAATAATTCATGGATATGATCATCTGCACTGTGAAAAAGCAGCAAATTAGGATAACTCCTTCTGTTTAATATTTGTATCTTCTAGCAAAATCTTTGTTGTTTCACATACTTTAGAAGTTAGTATGAGACAGGAACTAAATGATCTGCTTGATCTCTTCATTGCTAAAATGTCTTTCTGTTCCAGTTCTTAGTGTGTCTAGGAACAGAAGTGTCCCAGAAATAGTAGGGAGGGTCTGTTTAGGCTATTTTGTTGAGCTATTTTATAATTATCCTAGCACTTGCATCATCATCTATTCACAGGAACTATTGTCTTTGTGCACTTTCTTTTATCTGCTTTTATTGTGGTTGTTAAGATCCTGAACACTGGAAAAGCAGAGTTCCATGGGACTTTTGGCTCAGAAAGGAAAGGAAAAAACCCCACCTTTTTGTTAGTTTTTCTTGAAAGATAGATTTCACTGGCTTCTGTCTTTCCTCTGGCTTTTGCCCACCTTCTTGGGGAGTAAGGAAGAGAAGGAAGATGAAATAAGTACTAACGTAGTAACTGAAGGTATACATGTGATCCCTGTTGTAATGATGATGTAGTGTCCTAAAAGCATGTGTACTGTGAATAATTTTAGCACAGGAGCTGACAGGTCCATCTGAGGAGGTTTTTGGGGCAGGTGGGGAAGAGAAGAGTCCACAAAGGAAGCTGACAGAGGGAAAGGGAATTTATGTAGCTCAGCTATAGGGAAGAGAGGTTAAAGCAATTGCTTTATGATAGCAGAAATATCTACACCTTAAATTCATATCTGAAGACTGTAAAACAGGAAGACAGTGTGTGTTTTGATGGATAGGGTAACTGTTGCACATGCATTGCAAATTTTAACTGGGACGTTGACCATTTTATACGTAGCAAGGACAGATCAGTGAGCAAAGACAAATTTATCTAATTAAATCAATGTGTGATCACTAAGCCTCATAATAAAACCTTAAATAAAGACTTTGTGGAGAAAAATTTATTAGCTTTGCAGAGTATGAGATGGGACAACTGTTCATGAAATACTTCTTTAGCAGTTTAAAAAATTATTGACTTCTTCCTCTCCCCATTTCCCCATCCTGTCACATGACAGAAAAACTGGTAACCAGTACTTCGGGGTTGGTTTGTATTGTTTTGTTTGTTTTTTTTCTTTTGCTGTTAGCTCTTCCAGCATTGAAGGTTCAAACATGTAGTGGCAAAAGGAGGAAACCCCACTGCAACACTTTGCACCTCTGTCCCTTCAGAAAGGTACAGTTGTGCTTCTTTTTGTGTTTCCAGATGCTTTCTTTCAACCAGATCTCATTATATAAAGTAGGAGCAACGATCAAGATTTTTGAAAGGTCGGTGGTCTTGGGCATGCAGCTACTGGGTGCACAAGGATTTCTTGCACACCCTGTTGGGTTTTATACTCTGCTGAGCCTGTTTTATACTCTTGCTGCCTAGGAAATCATCAGCTGAGATGTTTGGGAAGACAGGAAAAATTATGAAGGAGATCGAACATCTGCCAGGATCGCCCTGCAGCAGCAGACATGCGGGAAGGGGTGTGCTGCTGACCTTCAAAGAGCATCGCTCCTCTGCAGTAGGCTTTTTCCAAAAAACCTGAACTTGACTTGTTAACTTTGCTAGCAGGATCACAGAGGGGGTTTGTTATGTCTATTCTTAAAACAAAGAGGCTTTTTTTTTTTCCTTTCAAGCATCTGCATATTCATGCAGCTGGGTTGTGGCTGTAAGCATGTTGCATCAGAAGACTATTTACAGTTATAAGGACTGAAAACCTCACCTGTCTGGCGAGTGATCTTTAAGTGATCTCTCTTATCTGTGACCTAACCAAGCATTTTAGGCTTTCAGCAAGATCACCTTGCTAGACCTGTGTCACGAGTAATCCAGAGGTCTCTTGCTGTTGGAAGGACCAAGGCCATCAAACCCTCTCCAGCTTTGTCCATTCTAGTTCATCAGTGTTGCTGTAATTTCTGGTTTTTTATACAAGACCCCTCAATTAGACAGTTTGTCTACAGGTATTGGAGGTGCAGGTGAGAGTGTGGATGTTGCATGCACCCTTCTGGACCTCTACCACTGCTAACTCCATCCTGTCCCCCCTCCCAAAGCAAAGCTGAGCCCCCACCTAGTTTGCTGCTAACGTGGAGGCTTTCCCAGGGCTCCCTCACGAGAAACATCGGTCCCTCCTGACTTAAACTGATGGGGCGTGAGGAGCTGGGCAGCGCCTCGTGCCTCAGTGAGGCCAGCCCAAGCAGTGGGATAACAGATGATGTGCCAGCGCCGGAGCGCCTGTGAGCGCCGTTAGCCCAGGGCTCGTCCCGCCTGTTGGTATGGTAACGGCCTGTTATTTAGTGGAAGGCGCCATCCATAGCACCATCCAGCTATTTGTACTTGTCTAATTATTATTACTCTTTGCATTTTCTTCCAGTGGATGAGTAATGGAAGAGGGTTAGAGGGAAGGGAAGGTGCAGGGGGAAGAGAGCAGTGATTTGTAGGATAGGTATCTCCTCTCAGAGCGGAGGACATTCATCTTGCTGAGCATCCACAGGCAGACCCGGCTGCTGGAGTGTGGCGTTCACAAGAGGATGCCTGTGTGGGTGTCAGCCCTGGTGACTGACAGGGCTTGGGTGGGGACTCTGGGGGTATTTAAGGTTGTTTTGTTCTGTGAGCACCAGTTGTTCATGTTTTGATTTCTAAACATTCACCAACAAGCCAGTTGTTTTGAAAGTGAGCTGTCTCCCAGTGAGACCTGAAGAGATTTAAAAATGACTTTTCAGATCTTGATCTAAGCTGTGCTCATTATTGATAACTAAAACCTCCCACTTTGCAGAAGAGTTAGTTTAATGAATTAAACTAGATTAAACAGTGTCTTTCTCTTCCTAGAGCCAAGGACAATTCTAGATTTCTCAGGGCAGAAATCTTTATCCAAACTAGGAGAGCAGATTTAGCTTTATAACAAGACTTCCCTTGGTTGAGCATGTTGGTGACTGCAGTAAAGCACAGTTACCCCTTGGGGCACAATGGTTTTGTTAGGACATATCATGGCCTTATCTAGGCTGGGTGTAATGATGAGCGGGAAATAGACCCTTGATGCTTTTTTTTTTTTTTTTTTTTTTTTTTTTTTAATGTGTGTGTATGCATTTACTTGCCTCCTGACGGTCTTGCCTTTTCGTTTTTCTCTTGACCTAAAAGTTTCCAGAACAGTGCTGCTGACCTCCCAGAGGAATCCTCTCTCTGGTTTTCTGTGGCCTAATTTGGAGTCAGTTACTCTGTTTTAGTAAAGTGCATAGTATTTTGGCATCCTGGAGCTTTACAGGGGTGGGGAGAGAGCATAATGTTTAGTGAGAGTGGAGAATAGGGTATGAATTCCTACTACATAGAGAGATGACTAAATGAGAAATCTGGACGTGTCAAAATAGAAGACACAGTCCAGTATCAGCTTGACTAAGCTTTTGTTTATTGAGCATTTTTGTTTCACACAGATCATCTCTGTTGTCTTTAAACACTGCACACTTGCAACAAGTAGTCTAAATCACCGTATCGGTGAGTGGGTTGGATTTCTTTGGCCACAGCCATGTAGCAAAGAGCAGCTTGTAGCTTCTGTAATAGAGCTTGTACTTGATGCAACAAATCTTCCCCTTGTTTTGAGTGATACTTAAACATCTAGAAGCAAGAAAGCTCAACAACATATTGTCTGGCTCTTGTTTCACAGGTGAGAGTTACACATGGAATATTTATAGAGGTAATGAAGGAATTTATGGGATAACTATGGATGCAGTGCAGGAATTTATAAATGGTCACTTTTATTTCATGGAATATACACTTTTATGCAGCCATGCAGAGAGCTTTATGCTGATTTTTTAATTTTGTTTTTATTTTTCCATCTATTTTTTTCCTGACTGATTCCTGAGAGGAGGTTTCTTGAAGTCTGCACAAGCTCATATCATGCCCTAACCTGTGGTTATAGAGAATTTCATACTTATATTGCTCTCTGTGGCTGTGGGGGATCTTTGGGCTGCTCTGATATCAGAGGCTTCCACTGTTGATGCAGAGCCATGTTCAGCAAGGTGAGGCCTTTACAAGTCAATCAAACACATCTTAATCCACTCCAGAGAGGGCAGTGGGTAAAAACAGAAGCTGATGTTCAGCATGCTCTTGGTTTCTATGAAAAATCAGGAAGTATCTCCTTTCAGTAAATTAACAGTTGTATGAGAAGGAAGATGCTGGGCCTGGACCAAAAATACAGGGGTTCCTACCAAGGGGTAACACCAGCTTTCTGTATGCACTGATAACTCAAGAGGGAATTTTGGGGGATGCTTGGTACTCAATACAGCCAAAAGCTAATGTGAACAAGCACAGATTTTCCACAGTGAAAACAAGGCTCAAGAATGAAGGACAGAGAGGGGTGGCTCACCTGTTACAGTCACAGACAAAAGACAGACCCATTAGGGGAAGAAAAACCATCACTTTAATTCAAACACTAACAAAACCTGCACATAACAGAGAGAAGGGGACAGTGAGGAGCCTTTCCACAGCTCCACAACAGAATCACAGAATTGTCCAGCTTGGAAAAGACATTGAAGATCATCTAGTCCAACCACTAACCTAACAACACAACATATTTACAAAACAACACAACAACCTATTTACTGAACAACAATAAAACACCCAACAAAATAATGAAACTTATATACAGGTTTCCTTCAGCCCCTCCAACGGGTCCAAGTGCCCTGTAAGAAAAGAAAGCGGCACAGTCATTTCAGGTAGACTGCTGATGGTCATGGTATTTGCCACAGCCCTGGAACACGCTGGGGAGAGTGGGACTCTGCCACCAGCGCTAAGCCCCGGCTGGGCTTAGGGTTAGACTTTGGTTGCCCGGCCCTAAGGAATCGCTCGCTTCCCAAAGCGGACGAGTGCTCAGGGCAGCGCGGCGGTAGCGGTTGTGCCACCAGTCGAGGGGACCGAGCGCCGTGTCCCTGCAGTGGGGCCCCCCCACCCCAGCCCGGCAGCAGGCAGCCCCCCCCACTGCAGGCAGGGAATGCGGAGCACGTGCCTGGGCTGCTGCTGGAGGGTCGATCTCCATTTCTTCTTCTCTCTCCATCTCCACTACCACCTCCATTGCTTCCTCCACCTCCTCCGCTTCCCTGCTGGGGGCTGGTATTCCCACAGGCTCCAGCACAAGGTTCCAGACCCTAAGTCGAAAGCCAAGCAGAAAAGTCCATTGGTGGTTCCCCAGCCAGCTGAGCGGAGCTGTGGGACAGGGGGCTCAGCACCCCTGTCCCCTCTCACCACCTGGGGAGAGCCGTGGGGCGATGGGGTGCTGGGCACAGCCCCAGAGGAACTGGCTGGAGGCTGGGTGGCTCCTTGGCCACCAGCACCTACTGGTCCTGCTGGATGAGCATCTGCAGACGGTGGGCCTCTTGCTTGTGCTGCTTCAGCAGCTTGGGAAGCGGCAGTGGCTTGAGGATCTGCAGGAAGAGAGAGGGCATGGGTGAGTGTCCCTGCTCCCTGCCCCATGGGGCACTGGGCACAGACCCCAGCCCCACCACGCCCAGACCCCGTCCCTGCGCCTCTCTTGGCACCCATATGCTCCTTACTCTGTTCAGGCAGCCCTTGCTCCTCGTGCTGCTCTGCAGGCCGGGCACAGCTCTCATGGTGTAGCCTGGAAAGGGGCAGAGGAGGCACCGGCTCAGGCTCCAGGCAGAGCCCAGCTGCGCCTGGCAAGCATCCCTCCGGCACAAGCCCCAGGCGGGTGCCCTGGACTGCGCCGAGGATGTGTCCCCCCGGGCAGGGATGCTCGATTTCCACAGGGGATGAGCAGCCCAGAAGGGCTTCTCCCAGCCCGGGGCCTTGCAGGGTTGGCTGCAGAGTGTGAGCCAAGCTCCTGGCCCCCTGAGCTCCCCAGAGCGGGGTCCCCACCCCGCACCATCCCCCCATTGCCCGGGCAGTGTCAAGGTGCCCACCTCTGTGGAGCGTGCCCGCAGCTCCGACAGCACAGGTGTCTTATCTTCTTCGGGTGCCACCAAGATGGCAGCACCCGGGCGCAGATGAGGTTCTGGGAGCAGGGGACAAGGGCTGGGTGTTCCTGTTAGTGTGGGGATCAGGGGACAAGGTCTGGGCTGGGAGCAGGGCAGAGGGGCTGCTGTCAGGGCAGAGGGCTGCTTGGGTTGTGCCCGTTGCCAGGCACTGGAACCCGCAGCTGGAACACGGGCTGTGACATCCCATGGCTCTGACATCAGAGCTGCAGGGCCAGCTGTGCAGGGGGGTGAGAACAACTTAAGGGGCTGCAGTTTCATGGGCAACGTGGGGGAATTTTTACGTGAGCCCTCGAGATGAATTAGACACACTTCTGTGCTGAAATATAGAAGTGAACGGCTGAACTATAGGACTGACTGCAGAGGGCATTGGGCGCAGTCCTACCGCCATCACTGGTTCTTCAAGGAGTCTGCAGAGCTGCGTCACGAGCAGATCCCTTGTACCCCCTTGCCCCAGCGCCCATCCCTGAGCGGTTTCATGGCGGGGCCTCAGCCCGGCCGTGGGTCCATCCCCCAGCCCAGCTCTGCTGCCCGAAGGTTGTCCCTGAGTGCTCCCAGCCCAGGGTGGCTGCAGGACTAAGCTGGAGCTGTTTCTGCTTCTCACCCCCAAGGGAAACCCCACTCCCTCGCAGGGAGTCCTGCTCTTTCTGGCACCCTGCTGCCAGCCAGCTCTCATGCTCTGAGCCCAGAGGGCAACTGAGCGCCACGCAGCAACTGAGCGCCACGCAGCCCTTGGCTCACCTCTTCCCCGCAGTGCTGGGAAGGAGAAAAGCAATCAAAAGGCTCAAGAATGGAGAGGACAGAGAGGGGTGGCTCACCTGTTACAGTCACAGACAAAAGACAGACCCATTAGGGGAAGAAAAACCATCACTTTAATTCAAACACTAACAAAACCTGCACATAACAGAGAGAAGGGGACAGTGAGGAGCCTTTCCACAGCTCCACAACAGAATCACAGAATTGTCCAGCTTGGAAAAGACATTGAAGATCATCTAGTCCAACCACTAACCTAACAACACAACATATTTACAAAACAACACAACAACCTATTTACTGAACAACAATAAAACACCCAACAAAATAATGAAACTTATATACAGGTTTCCTTCAGCCCCTCCAACGGGTCCAAGTGCCCTGTAAGAAAAGAAAGCGGCACAGTCATTTCAGGTAGACTGCTGATGGTCATGGTATTTGCCACAGCCCTGGAACACGCTGGGGAGAGTGGGACTCTGCCACCAGCGCTAAGCCCCGGCTGGGCTTAGGGTTAGACTTTGGTTGCCCGGCCCTAAGGAATCGCTCGCTTCCCAAAGCGGACGAGTGCTCAGGGCAGCGCGGCGGTAGCGGTTGTGCCACCAGTCGAGGGGACCGAGCGCCGTGTCCCTGCAGTGGGGCCCCCCCACCCCAGCCCGGCAGCAGGCAGCCCCCCCCACTGCAGGCAGGGAATGCGGAGCACGTGCCTGGGCTGCTGCTGGAGGGTCGATCTCCATTTCTTCTTCTCTCTCCATCTCCACTACCACCTCCATTGCTTCCTCCACCTCCTCCGCTTCCCTGCTGGGGGCTGGTATTCCCACAGGCTCCAGCACAAGGTTCCAGACCCTAAGTCGAAAGCCAAGCAGAAAAGTCCATTGGTGGTTCCCCAGCCAGCTGAGCGGAGCTGTGGGACAGGGGGCTCAGCACCCCTGTCCCCTCTCACCACCTGGGGAGAGCCGTGGGGCGATGGGGTGCTGGGCACAGCCCCAGAGGAACTGGCTGGAGGCTGGGTGGCTCCTTGGCCACCAGCACCTACTGGTCCTGCTGGATGAGCATCTGCAGACGGTGGGCCTCTTGCTTGTGCTGCTTCAGCAGCTTGGGAAGCGGCAGTGGCTTGAGGATCTGCAGGAAGAGAGAGGGCATGGGTGAGTGTCCCTGCTCCCTGCCCCATGGGGCACTGGGCACAGACCCCAGCCCCACCACGCCCAGACCCCGTCCCTGCGCCTCTCTTGGCACCCATATGCTCCTTACTCTGTTCAGGCAGCCCTTGCTCCTCGTGCTGCTCTGCAGGCCGGGCACAGCTCTCATGGTGTAGCCTGGAAAGGGGCAGAGGAGGCACCGGCTCAGGCTCCAGGCAGAGCCCAGCTGCGCCTGGCAAGCATCCCTCCGGCACAAGCCCCAGGCGGGTGCCCTGGACTGCGCCGAGGATGTGTCCCCCCGGGCAGGGATGCTCGATTTCCACAGGGGATGAGCAGCCCAGAAGGGCTTCTCCCAGCCCGGGGCCTTGCAGGGTTGGCTGCAGAGTGTGAGCCAAGCTCCTGGCCCCCTGAGCTCCCCAGAGCGGGGTCCCCACCCCGCACCATCCCCCCATTGCCCGGGCAGTGTCAAGGTGCCCACCTCTGTGGAGCGTGCCCGCAGCTCCGACAGCACAGGTGTCTTATCTTCTTCGGGTGCCACCAAGATGGCAGCACCCGGGCGCAGATGAGGTTCTGGGAGCAGGGGACAAGGGCTGGGTGTTCCTGTTAGTGTGGGGATCAGGGGACAAGGTCTGGGCTGGGAGCAGGGCAGAGGGGCTGCTGTCAGGGCAGAGGGCTGCTTGGGTTGTGCCCGTTGCCAGGCACTGGAACCCGCAGCTGGAACACGGGCTGTGACATCCCATGGCTCTGACATCAGAGCTGCAGGGCCAGCTGTGCAGGGGGGTGAGAACAACTTAAGGGGCTGCAGTTTCATGGGCAACGTGGGGGAATTTTTACGTGAGCCCTCGAGATGAATTAGACACACTTCTGTGCTGAAATATAGAAGTGAACGGCTGAACTATAGGACTGACTGCAGAGGGCATTGGGCGCAGTCCTACCGCCATCACTGGTTCTTCAAGGAGTCTGCAGAGCTGCGTCACGAGCAGATCCCTTGTACCCCCTTGCCCCAGCGCCCATCCCTGAGCGGTTTCATGGCGGGGCCTCAGCCCGGCCGTGGGTCCATCCCCCAGCCCAGCTCTGCTGCCCGAAGGTTGTCCCTGAGTGCTCCCAGCCCAGGGTGGCTGCAGGACTAAGCTGGAGCTGTTTCTGCTTCTCACCCCCAAGGGAAACCCCACTCCCTCGCAGGGAGTCCTGCTCTTTCTGGCACCCTGCTGCCAGCCAGCTCTCATGCTCTGAGCCCAGAGGGCAACTGAGCGCCACGCAGCAACTGAGCGCCACGCAGCCCTTGGCTCACCTCTTCCCCGCAGTGCTGGGAAGGAGAAAAGCAATCAAAAGGCTCAAGAATGGAGAGAACAGAGAGGGGTGGCTCACCTGTTACAGTCACAGACAAAAGACAGACCCATTAGGGGAAGAAAAACCATCACTTTAATTCAAACACTAACAAAACCTGCACATAACAGAGAGAAGGGGACAGTGAGGAGCCTTTCCACAGCTCCACAACAGAATCACAGAATTGTCCAGCTTGGAAAAGACATTGAAGATCATCTAGTCCAACCACTAACCTAACAACACAACATATTTACAAAACAACACAACAACCTATTTACTGAACAACAATAAAACACCCAACAAAATAATGAAACTTATATACAGGTTTCCTTCAGCCCCTCCAACGGGTCCAAGTGCCCTGTAAGAAAAGAAAGCGGCACAGTCATTTCAGGTAGACTGCTGATGGTCATGGTATTTGCCACAGCCCTGGAACACGCTGGGGAGAGTGGGACTCTGCCACCAGCGCTAAGCCCCGGCTGGGCTTAGGGTTAGACTTTGGTTGCCCGGCCCTAAGGAATCGCTCGCTTCCCAAAGCGGACGAGTGCTCAGGGCAGCGCGGCGGTAGCGGTTGTGCCACCAGTCGAGGGGACCGAGCGCCGTGTCCCTGCAGT
>NW_020799125.1:11210128-11219897 GCF_003259725.1 Athene cunicularia | reverse complement strand
CCATCACTGGTTCTTCAAGGAGTCTGCAGAGCTGCGTCACGAGCAGATCCCTTGTACCCCCTTGCCCCAGCGCCCATCCCTGAGCGGTTTCATGGCGGGGCCTCAGCCCGGCCGTGGGTCCATCCCCCAGCCCAGCTCTGCTGCCCGAAGGTTGTCCCTGAGTGCTCCCAGCCCAGGGTGGCTGCAGGACTAAGCTGGAGCTGTTTCTGCTTCTCACCCCCAAGGGAAACCCCACTCCCTCGCAGGGAGTCCTGCTCTTTCTGGCACCCTGCTGCCAGCCAGCTCTCATGCTCTGAGCCCAGAGGGCAACTGAGCGCCACGCAGCAACTGAGCGCCACGCAGCCCTTGGCTCACCTCTTCCCCGCAGTGCTGGGAAGGAGAAAAGCAATCAAAAGGCTCAAGAATGGAGAGGACAGAGAGGGGTGGCTCACCTGTTACAGTCACAGACAAAAGACAGACCCATTAGGGGAAGAAAAACCATCACTTTAATTCAAACACTAACAAAACCTGCACATAACAGAGAGAAGGGGACAGTGAGGAGCCTTTCCACAGCTCCACAACAGAATCACAGAATTGTCCAGCTTGGAAAAGACATTGAAGATCATCTAGTGCAAACAACCTAGCAACACAACAACAAGCCCGTCTGTGCTTGAACATCTTTTGGTAAATTAATTAAATGTGCTTGGTGGCTGAATTTCACAGTGGTTTCAGCTCATGGCTGAGCATCCCTGTCTTCCCCTTGCCCTGTTGAGTAGGCAGGGCCTGATTCAAATAACACTCGGGCCACGTTTAACCTGTTCCTTCAGTTGCGTGATCTGGAAGGGAAGAAACAAAAGACCTTGGCTGTAAAAGCTTAAGCACAAGCCAATCCGAGGGCACATGATGGTAACGGCCAATTATGATGGTATTATAAAAGATGGCATTACAGCACTGAAAGTATTGATTGAACCTTTAGCCATTGCAGACATTGAAAAAGAGAGAAAGAATGAGTGTGAGATCAATATATGCATCTTTAGACCTATTTATCTCTGGGTGATTTTTTCATTCCCCTTCCTGTTCGATATGGCATAATTTACCTTCATAAAGTGTTCAGCGTCAGGGGTCCATTATCAGAGTAATCAGTTTTGATTAGTAGAGAAAGGGTACAAAATTGTTTAGCCTCTAGATAGAACTGTGAAGAGTGAGTAAACTATGCTTGACAGCACCTAATGCAGTTAGAATGTAGACTTAATTTGATTCCAATTCTTTATGGCTTTCCGTGATTTCAAGCATCTATTGGTTTGTTAGAAAAATATAATAGGAAATGGGCCGTGGCAGGTGGGAGGGGAGAGGGAGGAGAAAGATAATTTAAGTTTGCAGAATGCAATTTTCCTCAATATAAACATTCTAATGCAATTTGATGCCCGTTGTGTTTTGGTGAACCAGGCGGGAGCTTTTATTTTACAGATTTATTTTTAGCACTTTGAGTATATACAGTGGGTAACCCAAGCCGGATGGTTGGTTGTTTATTCCCAATGCCACAAGTTGAGCTTCAAAAATTCTGATGTGCAGTACAGAGCCGGGAGTCAAGACTCTTGTGTTTCCTTCCCAGCTCTTTCCCTCGTACTGTGCTACAGCATTTGCATCTCCTTAACTTGTTTTTGCTCTTTTTAAAACGGAGTGGAGAAGCATGTAAAATCCATTAATGGTGGCAGAGCTCTTGGAGATCTTCTAGTGAAGTAAGTGTCCTGCTTTGAAGTTAATCATTAATCAGGATTTGATTAATGTTACTGAGTATACCATCAGTGTAAAAGAAAAGCCAATTAAGATTTTACCATGCAATGACTTCACTCTGCTTCGATTCTCAGGACAGCTAGCAGAACAGCAGTACGGTACACTGGAAAGTATTAGCTGATTTCCCAAACTTCCATAATTAGTTGGTTTGAATCCTCAGCCCCAGCTCAGTTACACCTAAGGCAGCTGCTTCACAAGTATTGTCTCTACCTCTCCCAGCTGGAAACTGAGGTTAAAAACATGACTCAGTTTTTTCCATCTCTGATTTAGCTTAATGATGTTTGGAGGAGAATTGTGACTCTGCAGCCCATGTTGCTCCTTTTGAACTGGGGATACTGCTGTGGCAACCTAGATTAACCCCACTGCAAACGTGAGCTTCATTGCTTAAGGACTTTGCTCAAGGACCAGTTGTGCCTTGATGTTAAAGTTTGTAAAATTAACAACTCTTCTGGTAATTAAGTGGAATATTTCTGTGTATCAGTGTAAGGTGAGGAAGGGACCTCTGTACAGCACTGCAGATTTGGGACTGTGGAGAAGGGACGTTTGTGCTCTTTTGAGCAGCCAAAGACAAGAGACTACATTTAACAGACACATCTTTGATACACTGTGCTGGAAGGACTTTACCATGCATTTATCCATGATAAATTCTGTAGGAACATCTCTTATGTCCTGCTTGATTTGTTGTTTTGTCTTTACTAGACAAATTTAACTGGCATACTGTTTAAATGCAGGAAGAGATGAGATGAAAGGAGAAAACCATCTGTGCAATCTATTACTTCACCTACCTCACTTTAAAGACCTGTAGGGCTCCTGGCCAGAAATCTTCTCCCCACTCTGCAGCCACAGGAGGTTCATCTCAGTGCTGCCCTGAAACAGCTACCCCACTCTGTGCTCTGTCATCCTCTCTCGTCCTGAACCCTCCAGTCTTTCATGGGTTTTTCATCAAAGTATACCAAAGAACATGCTGCAAGGAATGCTCTCTCCTTCCACAGCTGGGTGTTCAAGGTGTCAGGGAAGGCGTGAAAGCTGTGTGAATGACTGTGTATTAGTTTTTCAGCTTAATGTGGCAGTTTTGGGAGTTAAAGAATTTAGGACTGACCAAAAAAAAAAAAAAAAAAAAAAAAAAAAAAAGAAAATCAACATTGTTGGACAAACTGGACAGAAGAACAGTTTATTTTTGACCATTTAAAATGGTCAAATCTACAATCCACAATCTAAAGTAATCTTCAAAATATTTTGTCATTTTGCATGAAAATGAAATGTTGTGTTCTGCAAATACCAAGATGAAACTTTGCTTTTATTCCGCCCCCTGCATTTATTGGTAGGATTTTTGATTGAAACAATTAAAAGAAAACAATATGAATTCACAAAGCACTTTGACCCGAATCTGTGTTTTATTTAAAAAAAGAAAAAAAGTGGAAAAAAAAAAGAGATAAACCACCACAAAATAAAAAGGGTTTGGTTCTTTATTCTTTTGTTTGCTTCTGTGTAAGCCCATTCCTCCAGTGCTCTGCCCTTGCTGCTGGTACAACATGGATCCTCTCAGTTTTCCCCCTTTATCTGGAGTTGCTTCCAGACACAGGTAACTCGAGTGGGCTTGGTATCTTTCAGCACCTCCCAAAACTCACCTGTCTCACTCCTGTTTTCACTCAGACTTTGCTCAAATGCACCAGGAGAGGGTCCTGAGGCGGTGGAGCAGGGCTGGCCCATGCACATGGCAGCCTCCCGCCACACCCCTGCATCCCCAGTTGCAGTGGGAAGGATGTGCAGGGGCGTTGTCAGTCCTGTCAGGGCTCAGAGATTAGTCCTACAGCAGGTGTCAAATGGGGAAATCCACACTTCGTTAGATGCGTTTCAATCCCTGCCACCCTCTGCTCTCCTCTTACAGTAAACTGACGTGAGGATTTAATTTCAGCCTTGCATTAGATAAATAATCAATTAGGGAGAGAGGCGAGGAGACGAAGGAGCAGAGTGGGGCAGCAGGTAGGTCACGACCAGCACGCCTGCAGTGAGGCACATGACAGCATGCTGGGTCATCTGCAGCTGTAAAATTTTATGTGAATGTAAAATTGACGATAAAACCTGAGTGTGCCGTCTCCCACTGCATTTAACCGAAGCTTTTAAACCCTTCTCAGACACCCATCTTGTTCTAAATCCTCCCTACCTTTTGTTTCCTCTTCTGTCTCCCTCTCTTTTTGTCTTCCAAGAGAAGTTGGAAAATCAGACCGATTTCTTGAAGTTGGCCATTAAAACCCAACACGGGACCTGCCTGGATCTTGCATCCACAAAGCCAAGCCGAGCCGTCGGAGCTCACACCAAGTTGACACATAGCCTTTGGTGCTGTGTTCCACCTCTGCCCATCAGTGCGAGGGTTACTTGTCCTGGGTGAATTGATCAATAACCTTTTACATGGCATATTTATTTTTTGAGCTTTGTCTATAAAATTAGAGCTGGGCAAATCAATTTGTGTAAAAGGATCTCTAGTCACAGATCTTTTACTATTTAGTTTATACCTTCTAGTGACCAGAGCTTTTAATACCATTTAATGCTTTGGAATGGAGACAGTGTTGCCTGCTCTTGTGCTTTTACTGAGTCTTGAGATATTTGGTTTTGTGTTTATAGTCCCAGCTCC
The DNA here is from genome assembly GCF_003259725.1 of Athene cunicularia. Classification (NCBI taxonomy): domain Eukaryota; kingdom Metazoa; phylum Chordata; class Aves; order Strigiformes; family Strigidae; genus Athene; species Athene cunicularia. The sequence continues at coordinate 11,215,492 of NW_020799125.1, read as the reverse complement.
TGGAGGCAAATGTCTGCAGGAGAATCTTGGCTTTTGTTTTAAAGCATTGGTAGTAATTGCGGTTTGAGAGAATGGCTTTAAAATGTGATCTGGCTCCACTGTAAAGACTCAGGAACTAGAAGGCAAATAAAACCTTAAGTTAAAAAAACCCACAACCCCTATTATTTTTTTGAGCTACTTGTGCTTTTTGTTGGGGAGTGGACAACCTACACTCACGATACATGTCTATATATCCAAATCTATCTGTCTGGAGATGTTCACTTGTGTTTTTATCATTTGGAAACTCAGGTCTATGTAAGGAATTGGCAAGCAGCTACCATCAACTACAACAAAAATATTTGAAACTGCTTTTCTTCTCCTGCGTTGCTTCACTTGCTGCAAATCCGATGCAAGCCAAAGTAGCAGAATGCTGGGCTGTGGAAATGGCTTTTCACGGTGAATTTATTTCCACTTTGAAAAGCTGGAAGTGGCTGTAGGAACTTTTGCAGCTGGAATAAAGGAAATGCACTTCAGACTCTAAAGGGATGGACAAGAGGTGATGTGACAGAGTGGTTTGGGTGGTGGTGGTGGTTTATTGGTCAAAAAAGGTGGGGAAATGACTGTCGTTATCTAGAAAGTCTGAACTGGCTCTGTGGGTTTTGATGTTTGGGTTTGTTGGGGTTTTTTAAAGCATGAAAATGGTATACATTTATTTTTATTTCTTTTTTTAATATTTTTGGTCAGGCTGACATATTACACTTCGTACAGACAGACAGTCAGAGGTAGCTGAAGATTTGCTGCGTGTGGGAGTAGCCTACTGGCCTGTAAAGGCTCGTGAAGAAAATGGAATTGGTACAATTAACTGTTCACAGAACTCTGGGAACTTCCTCTGTTCACAGAAATGCTGTTGTCCTCTTTCACTTGGTGAGAAAGCTGCAGTGTCTGCTCTCCCACTGTGCACCTGCGAACATCACTGCTGCTCTTGGACCACGTCAGGAGCCAGAGCTGTCCCTGCATTTGAGTCATCTCTTCAAAACAGTATGTTGAGAGAAGTTTTTGATCTCTAAAGTACAGATTTTGATTTCTGAAGAGAAACAGGCTGATTTTGTGAGGTATTGCTGAAATGGAACATTTCACACCACCTTGTATCTGTTTGATGGCATCTGGCCTTGCCTGACCCTGCAAATGGAAGGGGAGAGTTCTGCAGTGGACATCAGTCATTGTTCCAGATCTCTGTCAGAAACTTCAGACTGTATGTGGATTGGCCAGAAGTACTAAAACAAAATTTCAGAGTGAATAAGACAGATTTCTGTGACTTTTTATTTTTGGTTCATAGCCCAGCAGAACTCTTAAACACATGTGCAGTCTTAAGGAAGTGTGTAACATCTTAAGTGAATTTGTTTCAGCTGTGTTCACGCCTTTTTGTCAAGTACTTCCCATGAAAATTTGGACTATAAAAACCTGCTGGTATGAAAGCTTTTTTTTTCTATAAAGTTTAAAGTTGTGTGCAGCAGTATTCCATATCCCAAACTAATAGTTTGCATGTGCAAATGGAAGTATTAAGTTCACAGTTTTTGGCCAAAGTCAATGTTTATTACACAACACGACCAGTGTGTCATTTACTTGTTGAATCACAAAGTTGCTTCATATGTTGTGGAATTATGATCTGTAGAGTAGCGAGAATTGCTGCTGAAAATAAGTTAAATTAATAAAGTAGTTTATCTGTGATAAATTGTTAGTTGTTCAAAATATATATTTTTTTTTTAACAAAATTTGGAGATGGCAGAAGGGATGGCTTGCTTATCTCAACATCCACATGCATATATTCCTGTTCTTCTAGGAAATTAATCTCCAGTGTAAAAATTCAAATATTTCCTTTCTTTAGACTGGGATAACTCCAATTTCTGGGCATGAAAGCAATTACAGACAAAGTCTAAGAAAATGGATCCTGTTTAATATTTGAAGGTCATCAGCTGTGCTGGGGAACGGTCACCACATCTTCTGTCAGAGGAGTGACCAAGCTTTAAGCAGATACATATATCTGGGGCTACATGATTTAAAGAGGTAACATTTTTCAGTAGTTAAAAGATGCCAGCTGAGTAAATAAACTCAGACCATCATGTGTGAGTTCTCCTGCTTTCCAAAGTTCATTAGTGATAACAAGACTCTTGGCATTTGGATAATAAATCCGTGATCCAGGAGTTGCTGTAAGCAGGTTGAGGAACTCATATGGTGACATTAATGTTGCAAATACAATAACATTTGAAAAGAAACTTCTTGGAGGGGAGAGGAGGGAGGAAGAAAGGGCAGTCAAGTGTGAGAGCACAGGGGAGAACATCATCGCAACCCTCCGTACAGTGCATCCACCATCCACCCGCCACACACTGCTTGTATTTTCTGTGTCAGTTCTTTGAAATAGCACTGTGAAGAGCGTATACGAGATAGTAAGAGGTAAGAAATGGGTATGTTACCTGCCTGAACTGGTTTGTCTGGTCACATCAGTTACAGCAATCAAGTTACATGGGCTGAGTGAGTTAGTGGCTGTCAGACAAGCCTCAGTAGCTGTGTGTGGATGTACACGCTTGGTTCTTCCACCCTCGTGTCTCTCACCGCAATGATTTGCTTTGCAGTGAGCTACCTGCATGCGTGTTTGCATTGTGTGAATACATCCCAAATCCCATTGCAGTGGAAAATACTTGAAAATCTCTGCAGGGAAATGCAAAAACCTTCAGAAAAACAGTTGCAGACTTTGAGGTATTTTGGACCTCACTGAGTCAGGGACTGTTTGTGATTTTTGGCGATGAGATGCCTTTTCCGTGTAATATTATTTACCAGCTCCTTCACTGGGTATAGAAACTGTGTATGTCTACTCACTATACTGATCTGATAATACCTGGCTCTTCACCGGCCTTCTCCTTGGCCAGCCAAGAAAAAAAATTCAGTTTTGAAGCAGCCCCTTTTTAAGGCTTCTCTTGCCCCACAGGCTGCAGCTGGGCCTGAAGCAGCGCAGGAGAAGGGAGAGGAAGGTGAGGGGCTGCGCCGGCAGTTGGGGGGCTGCTGAGCGGGGAGAGGTCAGCGCTGCCACCTCTGCCAGCCCTGCCAGGGCTCCTCCGCACCACAGCCCGAGCTCTCGGTTTGAAGCCAGCTCGCCTGCCTTTGCTGAGCACTGCAAAAATCACTTTAGACTTTAATTTTTACTGCTTTGGAGAGCGAGTTACACGCTAACACAGCCCGACTTGTTTTTAGCGACTAGAAATAGTGATTTTACTTCTAAAATGCTCCAGATTCAAGATGCTTATCTCAGGAAAATGTTAATTCCTTGAATGCTTCACGCTCATGTGCAAGGAGGTTTATTAGGATTCAGTTGTAATTTAGCAACTGCATTAAAAAAAAATATTAAAAAATCCTCAGTCCAAAATCAAAACCATCCTAACATCTTCGTGGGAAAAAGCAAAACAATGTGTGACTAAATCTCTCCTTCGCCTAGAAATGGTCACAAAGTAGTTCCCACATTTCTGCTAGGTGGATAAGGATTTTGCCTTAATAGGACTGAGAAATTTAGAAGTGCCAGTAGCTTGATTTACTAGAGACAAAGTGAATGCTTTTAGTAATTGCTGTAGAGTATTTGCAGAGTACCTGGGAGGATTTCAGCTTCACCTGGACACGTTTTATGTGGGTAATATTCAATTTCTTTACTCTTGCCTTCTGTATACTGCAGCTGAATTAATTAACTTTTTTAATCTGGGTCTTTTCCTCCCCAGATTTCAGGCCAAGTGTAAAGTGGGTGGCAGTTAATACACAAACTAATACTGTTGGTCTTCCTCCCCGATTTATAAGTTACTTTTGGCAATAGCAACCCATGTCAAATGTGAACCGCTCTCTGATCAGGTTACAGCCTAGGAAGGAGCCTGAATTAAGTTTTTCTCTCATAGGACTATGGTGGGAAATAGAATCAAAATTAGCCGATAAATGAATAAAATCTCAAGGACAATAACTGAATAAACATGTCTGCTAAGCAGTTTTCTAAGAAGAAAATCTGGCATCTCTCACTTAAGGAGAAATAGTGAGGAGGAATGTATGTGTGGAGTTCTTAACTGCTGAGACTGAACAAGCAGAGAGACTGGTTTGCAATATCAAATGCCAGGCTCTTGGTGTAAGTAATCTAAAACTTTGCACACCAGAATGTGTTTTCACAAGACGGTTTGACCGATCCGTCTCTCTCTACCACTCTGACCTCAGTGGAGTTTGCTGTGATGCTCTGCTGCTCATGGCAAAGCTGAAATTACTGACCTGAGCCAAAATCACATAGCTGAAGGGACAAGGTGAGTGGATGCAGTGCGCTAGCTTTGGTTGATGAGGTCCCAGAAGATGTGTTCCTTCCCCTGTCCTCAGTGTTTTAAAATGGAAATTGGTATAATATTAAAAAGTATGCAATAATGCTTTATGAATGATGTGTATACAGGCTGGTGTGCTGGGTCTTTTCCAAAGGTAGTGCTGTTGTAAGAGTTATTGTATTTCTTTAGGTTATGATCCCACATTTAGAGTTATCCCCAGACCATCAGCCTGCAGGTCAGCCTGGGTACAGCTGGTCCAGTGCCTCTTATGTTACGCAGGAGCTCTCAGCAGGCTTGGGGGAGGCCCAGGAGCACTTAGGGTATTATGGGCCAGGAGCAAATGGCAGGATGTGCCCTTTATTTTGGGGACTGAGGAGAGTAAGGGGGCTCATAAAAATAAATTATATTTAATAGCACAGAACGAAACAACAAATTGAAATTGTGCTGAAATCCAATTCTGGGGTTTTATAATCCACAGAAACTTATTAACTTCAGAGACCTGTGCAAGCTGGGGAAAAAAGTAAGTTTTTCATTTCATCCCCAAAACACAGAGAATTTAGAGCATTTTTATGGTTCATTTTAGGTCAATGACCTGGGCAATGTGTTTAGTTGCTTTGCTTGCCTCATAAAACCAGTTTATACAGTCCTGGAATCAATCCTGTTCTGTTTTGGACTTTCCAGAGCAGGGACCGCTAGTGGAAGCACTTTATGATATAGAGCTAATGTGTCAAAGGGACACAGACCAGAACTGTTGCGTCCACCTCCATGGTCAATAGGAAGCAGATATTTAGACATAAATAACCCTGGCTGTGGGACTGGGATAACCTCTCTCTGCAGCCCGAGGTTTAAGGGCACTTCAGGACCTCATCTTCTGAGTTTAGTTACACTGGGTAGCACAACTTATCGCAAATTACCCCCAAAAAAGGAATTTAAAGTTGATGTGCCCTATTACAGTTGACTCAATTATGCCAGGAATTGCCTCTTTCTGGTGTTGAATTTTCTGTGTGTTTGAATTTTATTGTGTGCCTATTTCCCCCCCCCCCCCCCCCCC
>NW_020799125.1:11205670-11210078 GCF_003259725.1 Athene cunicularia | reverse complement strand
CCCCCCAATCATTTAGAAATACTAATTGCAGCTCTTCCTTCATTGCTTTATAGCTGCAGTAGTTTCAGTCACATAACTTAGTTTTTCAGGGAATAACACCACACACCCCCATTTCTAGATCTAATTCTGAATCTGTGTTTTAACTCTGTTTTCTAGCTCCCCATGCTGAGCACGCAACTGGAGTGGAAAGGGCCACCCTTCAGTCCGAAGGCTGAATACTGCACACTTGGAGGTGAGCAAAAGCCACGTCTTCTCAAGCCAGATCCCTCACTTATTGCTTGTGTCTTTACTCTGGGTCTTTGGTTTCTTTGAAGGCTGGTTTGTTTTCCTGTGAGCTTCTGGAGAAGCCTAAGGAGGAAAACATCTGGGACATGCAGATGTAGGGTTTGACTTCAAGAAGGAAAGAAAATGGGCTTGGGAGAGTGAACTCTTTTTCACCCACCCAAATAGACCAATTGCTGGATTAACATTTGCGTGCTTATTTATTTTAGCCAAAGGTGTCTGCTTGTCATTAATATTTCTGCAGCTTTTGCAAGTATTTAGCTCTACAGAGTGAGCAACTTTATTGCTATTTCTTCTTGCACTGATGCGGTAACTTGCACTGTGGCCACGGCTGTCCCTCCAGCCAAGCGCTTGCACCGTGCACGTTGCTACCCTGCCACAGTGGAGGCAAAGGAGAAAAATCGAAATTCAAGCCCTGTCTGAAAAGTAAAAGGGACAAATTAGTTTCTTGTCACTGCGCTGCAATAAATACATTGTCATTTTTATACCCCAGTGAATCATATTCTCCATTTCCCCCGTAACTATTATACAGTCTGCTGGCAGTACATCATTTTTTGGTAATTTTATTTTCACCAATTGTTTTATGAAATTTTTGAGTTTTATGGACACTAAAACAAATCTAGCCTGCGAGTATTATAGCCCTTTAAATCACCGGCAGGAAATCTCAAGGTTCCTCCAGACTGTGAGAGAAGGAAGCTTTAGGAAAGAAAGATTGCTCCTAGCTTATAAACTGAGCAAAAACCCAGAGATAAGTTTGTAAAAGGGATATACATCATCACTGGCAAAAACCAGGACGTAAAACAACATCTCTCCGCTTAGCTCCCTTAAGAATAAAAATGGATTTTTATTTAGCAGAAACACTAAAGTAGTTGGGGAAAGGAACACACAAGCTTTTCCATGCTTTCTTAACCATAACAATCCTTGTTTCCTACAGAGCCACTGTGTCAGGCACTGCCTTGGCTAAATTGCCATTAGTTGTAATCCCAAAACAGTGGGAACCTGGCAGAAACCCCTAACTGTAACCAGAATGGATGCAGCACTTCGCTGGATTTGGTCCTCCCGATGCTGAGGAACTGCTGGCTCCTGGGCACAGGGGAAAGGGATTGGACAAGTCCTCCCCTCTTGCTCATAACCTTTGCCAATGGTTTTTATTGCTAATCTGTCTAAAATGTTTTCTGAGAAGATTTTGCCAGTTGCACAGAGTTTCAGACAGGAAATGGGAGGCAGAGACCTGCAGGGCCACCCTGCTTGCAGTTGGATTGGTTTGAACCCCCAGCCCTAGGCAGGCAGGGAGAGACCTAGGGACACTGTTGTGGTCCAGTCTACCTGACATCAGCAGGTATCACTGTCCTTAAAAAAATAGTTAACTGTCTTTGGCTTTCTGAGGAGATCTCAGATCAAAAATAAGCCATGATATGATAAAAGCTGATTATTTAATTTTTTGCAAATAAGCTCTTTGTTCTTGATAGATTGCTTGATGAACTTCGCATATTTCTGAATATAAGTAGGAGATGAAATGGTCTTGCTCAGGTGGAAACATTGAACAAGATCTTTCTTAACTGTGAATCTGGCTGGTGCAGATAGACAAGCTCTCATCCCAGTTCTGACATGGACTTTGCAGTCTCAGATGAACTACTTTTTAACCTTCCCTCTTTATTCGACTCTGAAGATTAAATATTTGTTTTGTGAATTGGATGAAACATTGTTTTTAGAACGAATTGAATCACTTTTGTTTCTAAGAATTTTTTTAAAAACAGAATGGAAATAGTAAGAAATTTGAAAAATAATATCAAAATGGCTGCGCTGTCTCAGATCTGTGGTCCACTGTGACCAGAAGCGGAACAGTGTTACTGTATATGCATATAATATTTCTTTCGGTATATCCTTCCAGCAATCTATTATGTAGGAACTTATGAGCCAAAGGGAACACATTTGTTAATGGCCCTTGATGGGTTTTTTCTCTGTGAATTTATTGAGTTGAACATATGTACGCTCATGACTTCCACAGTATAATGTGGGAATGACTTCCTCTCTCTAACATGTTGTGTGATGGAAAAAAAAAAAAAGCCTCAATTTTTCTACTTTTAGACTCCCTGCTTGGCTCTCTTTTCATCTAATGCCCTACTTTTCGCTTTGCAAGGAGCTGTGAACTATCACCACACATTTGCCCATGAGATTAAAGATTCCTACCCTAATCTTACCTGGCCATCCCTTTCCCAGTGTGAGAAGCCCGGGTTGACTTCTAAGTTTTGGACAAAAAAAATCTTCCTGAGGGAATGCAGGTGCTGCTCCCAGAGCCAGGTTGTGTTTACACACTGTGGATTTGGGAGGCTCTAACAGCAACTATTGTGTGTTGGCTAAAACTCAAGAGTGGGTTGAGGGCAGCTTCAACCCTTTCCTCTTAAAAGTCCTAGAGAAATGAAACTATTAATGATACGTTCCTGAGTAAATAGTGTTTCGGTTGCAAAATGAAACTTTCTGAAAAGTAAGTACAAGCTAAAAATCTCTTTGTTAAGTCAGATTTCCCGACTATGACCTTCAGACTGTATGTTCTGAATAAATCAGTAAAAAATAAACATGGGTCTGGTTTTCCAACTCTATTTTTGCATTACCTGAAAAGAAAGACTTCTAGGTTTGAAATCAAAATGACTTTGACTATTTGCAGTCCTGGTTTTAGGAGCTGCTGTGCATTTTTGTTTATTCAGAACACAGCAGCACTGCTCCGTATCTCTGACACATTGCCATTTGGATGTTTCAAGGGAACATACCTTTAACAAGCTGAAGATCACCCCCCACCCACATGAATGGTGATTTTTCTCCTGATTCCAACACAAGAGCACCTTCCATCCTGAAGTTTTATAGCTGGTGTCTATTCTAATAGTGCCTAAACAGGTGATAGAGGTGAAGCCCTTCCTAATTTGAGTGTTGGTGAAGAAAAGCAGGGAGGAGAACAAGGTACAATCGAGTGAAGAGTGAGTGGATGTGCTCAGAACATCCTGATCCCTTCAGGAATTCTTGTTTAAAAACAGGGCATGGCTGGACAATAGTAATGAAATTTGGGGTGTAGCTGTATTGGGCCAAAGGATTTTACATCAGTATGACAGGAAGGGAGTTAACTCTAGCCATCTAATGGCTTCATGTTACTGGGGTTGTGGCCATGCTCGCAGCATCAAATGCTTTGCTGAAGAAAATACCCCTTAGTGTTTAGTTTGCAGCCTTCCTGCTGTCGGGTCAGACCTTTGGAGAAGGGGTGTGCACTGACAGACCAGATGCAAGTGAACTGTATGGAAGGATTTTGCAGGAAGAAAGTGGCCATGAGAGAGGGGCTTACAGTTCTATTGACAGTGCTTAGGAGAGAAAAGGAAGTAGCAGGAAAAAAACCCAACCTGGTGCAGGACCTGGTGTCAATGGAGAGGCCACGACCCCGGCTCTGTTGTCCGACTGCTGCCGGGGTTCTGGTAGTGCCACAGTGCTGCAGGAGATCTGCCGGATCCTGCCACATGGGGCGAAGGCTGTGCACCCCCTTTGCTTCAGGGGCATTCAGCTGAGTCAAATAACAAATGCACATCGCAGTTCCTCTCTGTTGTATCAGCTCTCCAACACCTTCTCTTTGAAAATCAACTCCACGCCACTACCCTCTCACCTCACTCTTTGCTTTTTTCTGCTTTCTCCTCCCTCCTCTCTTCTCTTTGCACAAAGCGCAGTTTTTAATTTTTTATTTTTACTCTCTGTAGCTAAATCTACTTATTTTTTCCCCCTTTTATTTTTTTTCTTCCATGCTGTTTAATCTCAACTCAGAGCCCCAGAGCTGGTGCAGCATTACAACAGTTTTGTCATGTTGGCTGTCACCGTGCTGACAGCCCTGTGACAGCTGGCAGATGTACAGATGATGGATGTTTTCTCCCTTGTGCAAGGACGATGGGATAAAAGTGCAAACAAACCGGGTAATAGATGGGAAAAGCAGAGCAACGTTGATAAGGCCTGGTCCTCACTCTGTGATGTATGGGAAAGCAAGCTGTGGGCAATTTGTTTCAGAGAAATGAGGGACTCTTTGTAGAGAGGGACACAAGGAAAAGAAGAAAAAAAGGAGAAAAAAATAAAGAAACAATAATGGCTGTCTCTTATA
>NW_020799125.1:11169613-11205620 GCF_003259725.1 Athene cunicularia | reverse complement strand
GGGGAGAATATCCAAAGCTTGTCTTTATTGTGGCAATACCAGCCCTTTGTTATGGCAATAGGCAAATCTCATTTCAAGGACAGGCTTGGGATCCTCGGCTCATGCCTGTCCCTGGCATTCAATGAGGGACCCCAGGAGGAGGTGTCTGGGCTGGGAGCACTGGGTTTGACTTTGCCTGCTGCTGCTGCTTCCCTCACCTCTACGTTGGCTTGCCAATAGCACCTCCTGTTAGTTATGGTTATCTAGGCATTGTCTGAAAGAGCTAACAAATGGCTATGCTGGCTATGGGCAGGCAAATAAACTTTTCAAGTCACTCACTTAAACTAGATGGCTGCGAAGTTCATACGCATGTCTGGATTCACAGGACGAGGCTCTGATCTCTAAAAGCCTGTGATGGCTGTGTGCTGGGCTCAGCTCTGGAGGCTCTGATCTCAAGGGGAGCCCTTCCCACCGCCGCTTTGCCCCCCGGCTCCTGCCTCCACAGCTGCCTCCTCAGTTGGAAGGTGGACGATGCTGCAAACAGGGCACCGGTGCAGGTGGTCTTGAACAGAGGGTGATGTTCACCTTGACCCTAGTGAGCTCTAGGCTGGGCCAGAGCGAATGCAGGTGATGCGGGGGGGGGCAAGATGCTGCTGCCGCAGCCCGGTGTGTGGCTCCAGCCAGGTCAGACAGCCTCCAGCAAGTGTGCCATGTGGGAAGGACACTCGTGTCACAGACTCTGCTGTGTCTCTCTTTAGAAGAGACAGCACTCACTGAGAGGCCCTTAAAATGCAAGGAGTGTCTTCCAGGGCTTCCATATGGATCCTGAATATTAATACCTCAGTGCCTCTATTGCTAACATGGATGTGCATGCCACCCGCTTACTGACGTGCATTTTCAGGACACCATCATCTCCCCTTGCTTCCCTTCCACCTTCAGTTCTGTCACTGTCAGGGACTTATTTAGGCCCATAATAGTGAAAATTTATTACAGTACACTTCCTACAGTGAGTAAATAAGTCTGTCTGCCTTAAACTCCCTGGGCAATTAGAAGAATGAAAGACTGTGCCACATATTAGCATTTATTTTCTCCCAGCATTTATACAAGGCCATTTTCTTGCTGACAAATTGTGGGGCAAATTGTTCTCGAGAAAGTCTGTCAGATGAAAAGGTGTTATGATTAAACTGTTGGCGTAAATTTGGGTGACAATAAATCCTTTTATTGCATTAACTGGATTTATTTGCTTGCAACTACCATTCAGGATTTGAAGAAACAATAATAAACAGGTTGATTTTGCACCTGCTTAAGGGTAATTAATATGCACTGTAAAAATAGAGAGTCTGCTTTTAAAAAAAATCCATTTAGTGATCTAGAGGCTGCTGATCAGGAAAAGGATGTAGAATTAGCTGTATGTGTATGTTAGCATTGCATTATCAAACATCCTAAAATGTGATGATGATGATGCCGTGAATCTGGGAAAGGCTTGGTTCAAAGGCAGGCTGGAAGGGCCCAATTCTGCCAACCCTTTCATGGGCAAAGGCTGTCTTGCATGAGCAACCCTGTCTTGTGTAAGACACCGGTGACCCAGGGGGTTTCAGGCTGTATGAGGGTACACCAGTTATACATCCCTGGAGAGGACGGATAGAGACAGTAGCATCAGGTCTGCTTCATGGACATCCCAGGGTGACCAGGCTCTGCCTGAGAGCTGCTTTGGTACAGCTGTGCTTGAGCCCTCTTTGCTTAGAGTAACTTCAGCAGGGATTATGGGCACTTTATTGTTGACCTGTCTGTGCTTTTGCTCCAGCCCTGTATCAGTGCCAGCTTAGAGGGGATTTACAGGGAAGGTTTTGCTGCTAGTGGGCTGCTTGTGGAAAGGGTTTGTGTGCTTCAGGCAAAGAAAAGTGTCTTTTCATTTCAGTAAGAGTCTAGCCCCAGTTATCCCTATTGCCAGATTGGATAAAAAGCAGTATTAGTTTACCTATGTCTAAAAAAATAAATTGAATGAAAGCAAATACATTAAAAAATGTCTAGGAAGGTGACAAGAATGGTAAGTTCTATATGTTGAAAAAGCTCAAAATAATTTGTGTTGCTTTGGGAAAGGAAAAGCAATAGATGTTATGAATATATAAGGATACAATAAAATATAACTATCAAGGTCAAAAATGTGTACGTTGGTCGTATATTCAGGTGGCAGGTCACACAAAGGTAAAACTTTGGGATGTCTTTTCCAGAAGGGGTTTTGGGGAAGAGATTGTATTAATTCAAAGAAGGCCCTTGATAGCCTACAGAAGGGCTTGTCGAACAGGACAACTCATCTCAACTTCTGGATATCCACCTTATTCCCATCCCTGCAGGACCTGAGTTAAGAATCATCAGTGAATAAGTGTCTTTTGCTGTCCTGGGTTCATCTCATCATTTTGATCTCCCACTTTTAAGTGTTGAATGAGACACTTCCCTGCACTCAGCCTTTTCTAAGGAAAGATGTAGAAAATTAGTCATGGCTAGTTGCAAGAGCTAATAGCAATATTGCTCTAGATATTAGGACAGTTACAGCTAATAGAAGTAGGAAGCTGGCAATGTACTCTGGTACTTCTGCTGGTATGGAGAACACCTGAGATGCTTCCTTGATAGATGTTGCTTCATCCTCTGGGTTAAACAGTGAGCTGGGAAGGGACCGGGGAAGGGACCGCGTTAGGGGATGCAGCTGCACTGGCATGGGGTGGGTGTGTTTGCTAGCGCCAGTGGGGTCATTTTGCCTGTCAGAGACCCTGCAATTTAGGATGCTGCTGTTTTCTCCTCCTTCCCTTTGCAGTGCGCTGTAGTTTGTGGCTTTTTGGCTTTGTGCGGGAGCTCTTTAAGCTTGTTAAGGGTGTGGATGAGTGTTTGTGGCCTGCGGAGGGGGGAAGAACTGCTCTGTGGACCCTTCTGGAGGGGGCTCAGACTGGGCGGCTGTGTGTCTTTGCAGTCTATCCAAGTTAAAACCACCAATCCCCCCCTCCTTTTTTTTTTCCCTTTTGTTTTCCAACTACTGTGGTTCTGAGGAAAATCTTCAAAATGGGAACAGATTCCTTAACTGAAGAATAGAAAATTCAGTTCGTGCTTCTGCTATTGCATCCCAGCGACTACTTGGAGTCATTTCCTTCCTTGTTTAGCTTAAATGTGCAGATAGTGTAACTTTTTACCAGTGCTTTTACTACCCAAGTTCATTCTACTGTTCCCTGGTTTTGCTGGCTGTGAGCTAGTAAGACAATGTAAATAATTTTGTGTGTGTTAAACCAGCCGTTTTGGAGGATAATTGTGGGTGTTTTTTATTCTTGCAATAGAAGTATTTCTAGCAGAGGGATGTGAGGAGTGTTGGTGAATTCCAGACACCACAGCTTGCAAGTTAGTTGCTGGGCTACAACCAGCCACATCTTATTACGGTTTTCTTTTGGCTCATAGGGCCATAGTGCGTTACAAGTGGAATTGTTTTTCTTTAATGTTTTTAATATTTTTCCACATCTTTAATATTCTTCCACACTGACTAAATAAGAGGGGCAGTATGTATGCTGCCACACTAATGACTTATGAATACGTGCCATTGATTTTAAATGATGCATTTTGGGGAGTGATTTGCTGTAGCAGCTAGTATGCAGGGGAGGGTTGAGATGATTTCACAGCCACTTTCCAAAGCAGAGAAGCTGCTTTTCATCTGCATTTGGTTTAGATGCTGTGTTTAAGGTGCCCCCCCCTATAGAGAGCTGAGTAATCAGGTTTGCACTAACATTAGGGTACCTCAGTCCCAGCCCCACGGCTGTGACCTACGGAGGTGTCGGGGTGGGAGAAGGAGAAGACCTTGGCAGCTAATTTCCAATTTGCCTGCAGATCTCCCTGCTTTATTTGTCCCAACAGCTGGATTGCTCACTGCCACCTCTGACAGCCCATCAGCCTCTCCCATGTCCAGAGTTAGTCAGAAATATATTTTTGTCAACATTATTTTGGGGAAAACTCTGATAATTTGTAACAGGGCTTTTTTGCAGGAATGTATCAATTTGGGTAATGGCACCTTCAACTGGAAGATTTCTTAGATACAGGATTGCATTGAATGAGGTTTCTGCCTTAACCCAGAGAGACCCTCCATAACCACCCTGGGACAGGTCTGGCTATTTCAGGTGCTCAGGTGGGATCAGGGCAGGCTGTGCTCAGAGTCCTGCTGTTGGAGGCTGTTAACAGTTTTGAGGCAATGGCACTGGTTTTTACTTCTCACTGTACTTTATGGTAAGTAGTTCATGATTTATAATCCTGAGCTAATTTGTTACAGCAGTGGGTAGAGCTGAGACCCGGGGGAAGCCTCTCTGGACTGTGCTGGTAGAGCAGCAGCAGGTCCTTCCCTCCTTGCGCTCTGCTGTGCCTGCTGGGACTGGGAAGATGTGACACAGTGCCTTTCCTTTATTTTTAAAGCTTTCTCACCCGGGTGCAGAAAAGACATCTTTCTTCAAACCTTGAACTTTTTCACAGAGCAAGTGCACACATTTCTACACTATTTTGCTCCTAATGTTGACTTGTTGGGTAAAATTGTTGCATGTTAACTAATGTGGCACAGAAGTTTTCAAACAGGGATGTGTGGAGCGAAGTGGCTCCTGTCACAGTTTGACAAGGTTATTCAAGGGTAACGTGGTAAATATTTTTCATCCATTAGCAGAATATAAAAATGGTGCATCATGCTGCTGCTTGGCATCGAGGGGGTATGGAGAGCAGGAGCATGCTTGTTAACAGGGTAAGGGACTATCACTCATCTGGCTGATCCAGGAGGCAGGGCTCACAGTAGCGCATCTGACTTGTGCACGAATGTGTGTTTGTATTAAAACGAAATATTCAGATCAAAAAAAGCAGTAGCCCTCTGGATTTTTCAAATATGACCTTTTCCTTATTTTATTTTCTGTTTCTGTTTCTGATTCTCATTCTCTCTTCCTAAGTGTTTCCCTTAAATTTTTATTTATCCCAGCTCCATAAAACCAGAACAAAATAGAAGCACCACAGACTGCATCAGTGCTTGGTCTGCATGTTCCCTTCTCTTTTCCCACGCAGCCTGACTTGCCTGTTGCGATCAAAAAGGATTTTTTTGCTGTACAAGGCCTAATTCTGCATTGACCCCTCATCATTACTGTAATAAAAAAGATTAATAATGTAAATTGTAAACTATTTACTATAGTCTTAAATATAGAGCACTGTAGTTCTGTGCAGTCATTCTCTGCTTTTCCTACAAAAAGCAGGATGCAACCTCTTTATGTGTAAAATGATACTGAGCCATAACTACCTTATAATATTGCTACATTATTCTACAGTTATAGTCCTAAACACCACAGCTTTTGTCAATTTTACTAGATAGGTTTCATTCTTACCATAAAAAACCACAGTAATTTTTAACAGGGGTAGATGGTGGCAGAAGAAAATGTGTCATAAAACATCATAAAGTTCTGATGGACTTGGCTTTATAAACCTGGGGTCCAAGTCTTCCTTGCCTGTCTTCTGAAGGACATTAAATTCTCCATCTCTCTGTCCTCTCAGTAATCTCTCTATTGCGTTCAGTTGCTCAGAGATGTTGGCAGCTGGGGGCTTTCAGGGTGCACCTATAGTTGGGGTGTACTTTGGATCAGGAAGGCACTTCTGAGGCAAATCTCTTGGCTGTCTCCACTTACCACATTTTGGTTTGCTTTCACGTCTTGGAGTGTCTGACCTAAATTCCTTTAAAACCAAGTGAAATGGAAAATGCTCTTCAAGCGTGTGACTCAAGCCACTAAGGGGCATTTAGGCCATGGGACCAGGCTGGGACTAATCTGGAGCAAAAATCCTCTGAGCTGTGGCTGGTGGGGATGTCAGGTCCTCGGGAGTCTGGCTGCGCAGCCCCTCCTCTTGCTCTGCATTCCCTGGGAACACAGATGTGGCCCTTTGGGATGGGGACGTCACCTGCTGAGTTCAGACCCGGACAGGAGATCTGATGGGGCCATCCCGGTGACTTAGGGAGTTGCTCGTGCCCTGCTTTGGTTTTGAGGTGCAGGTCTCCATTCCAAAGGACATTTTCAAACCGAAGATGTTTATAGCTTTCTGCTGTGGGCTGGTTTGGAAAGCACAAGCATGTGCTGGCAAGCAGCTTCCTCAGCAGACAGACATGTGCATGGCATTATAGCAGACTACAGCCATCGAACACAGAGTCCTTAGCCTTTGCCAGGCTTTTGAGACTTTTTGCAAGGTTTGGCTTACCCAGACGTTAACTTGCCAAAGTTAGCATGCCAAACTTCATGGCACATGTCAGTTTTGAGATCGTTGTTTCTCTTCTTCCTCCATCCCCTTGCTCACCCGCTGCCACACGGAGGCTGTGCTCTCTCTAATTCTTGCTTCCCCTTCCAAACCGTGGTGATCTACGGCTGCTCGGAGCCGCAGCTACATTAGTGGTGAAGACCCTGCAGCAATGAGGCTCGAGTTCGGTGGAACTTCTGTCCATTTAATTAAGAAATGCTACTCATACAGAACTGAATGCACTAACCTAATTTACTGCCATGTCTGTCTGTCTCTCTGTCTAGCCTTTTGTCTCTCTCTGCATTCTATACAATGCCACTGTGTCTTATTACCCGAGCTAGGTAGATTCTTGCTTGGCTGAGCCGAGATCAAAAAGTAATTTTTCTTTTTGCAACAGCCGATTAGAAATTCATTTATTTTCACATTAGACATTTGACCAATATCTCCCTCCCATCAACGAACCAATCCCCCCCAACTTCAGCAATTTAGCTCCATTTGTATAGTCTGCATAATGGAAGACAGTGAGCCTGTTAGAAAAATGTGGCCCAGGGCAAAAATTAAATGCAGAATCATGTATCAGAAATGAGATGTATTTACTATTGTTTTTGAAAATTAATGGTGCATTTTTAGTTTTTATAATGTAATTTAATGATGCAATTCATCTAATAAAAAACCACATTTTAACTCAGTCATACAGACCTACTGGGGCAGGACAAAATATACCTTTTTTTTTTTTTTTTTTTTTTTTTTTTTTTTTAATGCAAAATAGAGAAACTCTGCGTGCTTTGGCTAACAGCTGGGGTATCAGCAGGAGTCCAA
The DNA here is from genome assembly GCF_003259725.1 of Athene cunicularia. Lineage (NCBI taxonomy): Eukaryota > Metazoa > Chordata > Aves > Strigiformes > Strigidae > Athene > Athene cunicularia. Next base: position 11,198,546 of record NW_020799125.1, on the reverse strand, counting down.
TAAAAAGGACATTTTTCTTTCTAAATATTGGTGTTTGTGCAGCATACAATAATATTATAAATGCAGCAGTGGGTTTGAAGTACAATGCTGCAGCTGATTAGAGAATGCCATATGGTGCTGGCATGTTAAACTGATACAGATTGAACACGGACTGTAGCTTTAAATGCTGTGGACCAGCAATTGCGCTAAACTAGAATAAATATACTATACTGTGTCAATATACGGAGCTGTCATGTTAGGCAGCAAAAAGCAAACTGTGTCAAAATAATATTAAATGATTGAAGAAAAACCCACAAAAGTCAGCACTGAGCACATGCTCCTTCTCAGGAGCAGCTCTCAGTGGGTCATGGGTTAGGGGAAAGTCCTCACCCGCTTTCTCCGAGCTCTGTTCGACTTCAGTAACTCAGGAGCAAGGGCTGGGAGGAGCCCCGGGCTCCCTGGCAGTGTGTTTTACCCGGGCGCTGGCAGATTGCAAAGCACAGGTTCTGCTCCAGCTCTGTCATAGGGAAATGCCCATGCCTCTGTTTTTCTGTTTAGAACATAAAAATCCTCTTTATCTGTTTTGCAAAGTTATTGTATTACATGTGCTCTTGTCAAGTGAATACAGGCAGATTTGCCATGTATTTTAAAACTGCCTAAATTTTAAGGTTCATAACAGGGACAAGACCGACTACAGGGGTGCTCCCTGCTCCCCTGTATGCTCCCACTTCTGCCACCAGCTCCACCGGGGTTTGGGTGATGCTGAAAGCAGACCTGATCAGGACACAGAAAAGTGAGGTTTTGCCATAAGCACTGAGTTGGAGGTGAGGCGAGTGCAGAGCGAGAGGACGGGGCTGCTTTTTTTAGCAGGAACAGAGGCTTATGGTTGACTTTAATTGATTGTAATAATTCCCACTTATATTTGTTTGTAAAGGTTCTCTTAGAAAACGTATTTCGGTTTGATTTCCAGCTTTAAAATATACCCACATCTGCTTTTGCAAAATCTTTTATGAACAAAACTTGAAATTGTAGCTAAATATATAGTATCTAGTACTGTTTTAAGACAACCTCTTTCCTACTGATATTAAAAATGTCAGGAATACAGGAAGAGTTGAACTTAACCACATCAAAACTACCAGTTTGACAGTGAAGTAGATTTTGGTACAAAGCTGCAGAAGGAGAAGTCTATTCATTTGTGGGTGTATTAAACATCCATTTTTCTTTGTTTCCTGACTCCGGCACATGATTTCCCAGAGGGCACAAGGAGATGGTTCCCGTGACAAGTAAGAGGGGAGCTCTCTTATAAACTCTGGCATGGCGCTCCTTGAGGGATGCCCTTTGCTATTTACGTGAGGTTTAGTAAAAGGAAATGTGAACCAGTTTGGGTCTAACAAGGACCCCACTGTTCAAGTTCCTGGTCATTTTGTAGGCACACAGATAAAATACTCAGGTTGGGTCACTCTTTGGGCATGTTTCACTGAATCCCAGGATTAGCTGCCTTTTCCTTTCCCCTTCTGGCCCACCTCCATTCCCACATGTTATTCAGCCTGAGCTTCGGACCCAGTGCATGGATTTTGAACCATCCCACCCAATACATCCTCACTCCTGCTCTCCCCAGCCAGCCTTGAGCAGATGTTCTGTGTTGTTCTTGTCCTTTCCACTTTACAGCCATAACATGCAGCCTCAGAGAGAGGAGCATGGCAGGAAGAAAGCATCAAGCCAAAGATCAGGTCATCCACAAGATTTCTGGTAGTTTATTGCATGCTGGAAACTCAGTGTACGTCCAGGCACATGAGCAAAACATCAGGATCACAGTGCCTTTTCTATACTAAGACTGAGCAGTAGAAGAGGTGAAAATATTTGACCTTGTGCACTGTTTTCCTGTGCCTCATAATTTAAACAACATAAAGAAATGTGCCCAGGTTACAAATGTAACAGATTTTTTTTTTAATTTTTGAAATGAAGCTAGCTTGATAACTTTATGACCATCATCATGTTTATAGGTTGATGCACTGGTGCTAAGTCAATCCCAGCATTGGATTTACAGCTGGACAAGGAGGTCCCTGGCTCCTGCAGCATCAGTGTCCTGTGCTGTCTGGTGGCTTTATAGCACTTGGGCTTCACTCTGCCTCCTTCATGGTAGGTGCCAAGTGCAACTGAGGACTAATTCAGTCTTGGCTAGCTGCTATCAGAGCCTAGGCTTTGAAGGCTTTATGTGTATTGTGATTTATCTTTTTTTTTGACACCTGTATTGGATTTAAAATCTAGTGAGACAGAAGTCTGATTTGATGTGACAAATCCTATATAGGGCTTGATATTGGGAAATCGGTGGTGCTTAGGAACTTAAGCTGGGAATAACACTTGTGTGTTAAAACTAGTCTCTGACTCAAAGGCTGTAGACTAGGTAAAGTTAAGTATTTGATGTAAGGAATATCTCAGGTTTATCTATTTGATGAAGAGGTACATCACTTCTAGGCTCTGACCTCTAGATGTATTTTATATTGTGGAAGAAATTAAAAAGAGTTTATTGACTGTTAGAATTTTTCTTTGCTATGGCTTGGTGCAAGATTTAGCAAAAAAATCCTCCCCAGGACAGAAATGTAAAGGGGATCAGGCTGGAGTCTGAGGAATGTTACACAGAGAGCAAGTTACTCACATGGGGAGACAGAGGTAGATGATAAAATAAACACATTTCTTACAGCTGAAGAATTCATTGACTTTTAACATGGTGAGTGAAAGAGTTGAGACAGACCTTACCTGATAAAAATTTTGTTTTAAATTAAGCTAATTTGCTGAAGGCCTCATTATTTGATGCAGGCTGTGTATCAATAAATTGGTACTGGCTTTCAAAAAAACCATCACATAATTTTTCAATGAGAAATCCAAGTGCCTGGGAGATGATGTTATGGTGTGAATTACATTGCAGAGCGGTTGTCAGCTGTCCCTGTCAGCACTTTTGCAGATGCCATAATGCGCAGTAAATGCTGTGGCTGCAGCTATTTAGGTTTACTGTGGTGGTGGTTTTAGGGGAAGCACCACAAATTAACAGCTAAGGAAACACGTCCCTTTTTCTTGAACTGCCCTGTCCCTAAACAACGCTTCATGCGCTGCAAGCTATCACTACTATACTTGCTATTTCTTCTAACCTTTAAAAATTAAGCATGTGTGTCCTTTTCCACTTTTTCACGTTTACCAGAAGTGTAGTGTTTGAGCTGACTCTCCTGTCAGCGTGCTAATGCTAGCATAAAGAATGGTGAAAATATAACCCTTCTTGAGGTTACGATTACAGGCTCCAATTGCCATCTAACTACATGCAGCCAGCTCCACAGAGCCCACCTGAGATCAGGACAGTGTTATCAAGATCTGCAAGAGATAGTGTCCCTGATAGACAAACTGCATGGTTTAAATAAGCTGGGCAAAAGAAAACAAGTATTTATTTTGTTTTTCAGATCAGGAACTCAGAGGAAGACTGAAGGATTTGACATATGGATCTCTTGGAGAGCTGTTACCCAGTGACTCACGGAGCTGTTTCTTTGTGTACCAAATAGCATCAACAGCAAAATTCCCAGATGGGATCGAGGGTAAATAAACTGGGCTCCCTGGACACTTGATAACCTTTAATTCAATAAGTGACCCTGCTATTAAAATGTTAATTAGAGGTAGTGTCTTTTGCTAAAATATGGAAAAGCTGACAGCACAGCTGAGAGCTGACAGCAAGCTTTCCTCCTCCCTCAACGAGCCTTTCCAGATCGCTTGTAGATGTGGTACAGACCAGGCAGAGTGTCCATGGCTTTAAAAAGGGCCAAAAGGCCAAAACCTGCCCATGACACATGTGCACCATCAGCGGGGTGTCAGTGCTGCATGTGGCCTGCTGAGGTTACAGGCCACCGCTGCTGAGTCCGTCGGTAGGTGAGTGAGCTGGTCTTACTGCTGGGGGGTTTGGCTGTGCTCACTTTCTGCTTCCTCTTATGCATTATTCCATGAGAGAAAACAAACCAGATGAGCCATTGGTTCATCTTCTGGGAGACCTGTGGTCACCCTGCCACAATCTGGGTTGATGAGAGTGTGGTATCTTAAGCTGTGCAGTTTATAAATGCCTTTCACTCACGGTTCTGAAGTGGTTTATTAATGGGATAAATCTCATCGTTTTTAATGAACCAGCTTGCTATGGCTGTTTCAATACTACAGAGGCATTCTCTATTCAGGGGACATCTTTTACCAGGAAATATGTAAATAGGTAGAAAACAAATCTAGGAGCCCTTTGGGACTGGTTTTCAGCCCAGATGTACTGGTCACAGTGGACATCTGAGTGTTACCTGTGTGTCAGTTTCTGAAAACTCTCTTTTCTTGCAGGCGGCCAGGGAACTAGACTCTCGATGCTGTGCTCCTGTCCAGCTAGTCCTGGCTCTGAGCTCCTTCTGCTGCATCCCCACACAGCTTTACTCCCGTCTGTGGCTCCTGGAGCTCGCTGGGTGCCAGGCTGAGGTCTGCTGTGTGAGCCGGCAGCTACCACCAACCCGCCCACTGCTCTGCTCCGCACGCCGGCGCTTCCTATCCTCGGGATGGTTTTCCAAGTTTGAAAAAGTGCTTTGTCGTATTTTTTTTTTAAAGGTCCTTCTCATTAACTCGTTTTCAAGCGGGCAAAGGCAGCTGGTAACCCAGCTCTGTGAGCTGAAGGCCACCAGAGCCCACTGTGGCTGGGTAACGGTGCTCCTGGTCACCAGACCCCTACTGCAGCCTCTCCTCCCCCCTGCAGGTGGTACTGTTTGACCGTTTTGCAGCCATCCCCGTCAGGTACCAGCGCAGAGGCTGAGGGGACTGTTCCCAGCCTTGCAGCGCATCCCCAGGCCCAGCCGCAGCAGCACGCTCCTGAGCGGCGCTCAGCGTTTGCCTGCGCTCGGGTGGGTGCAAGGGCAAAAGTCTTGCCTTACCCGAGGGATACCCAGTTTCTGGGTGGGTTTGGGAAGGTCAGGCACCTGCATGAGAAGCAGGAGCCCAGCACCCTCCTGCGAGCGCCAGTGTGCGGTGTAAGAGGGAGTCTGTAGGCACAACCCTCAGCAGCGGGTGAATGCCTGGCGTTAAGGCAGGCAGCCCGGGGCGATGGGTAATAACTTCACCTCGAGGGAATTTAACAGATCTACCTGGATGGATGGCCAGAGGGTTTGTGTGATTTAATTAATTCCTCATCAGCTGATGCTGCAGCCCTGCTTGTGCTGGAGAACAGTAACTCCAGGGACTCTGGGTGCTGACACTGTTTTTTTTCTGAGAAACTGGTGTGTGGAGCACAAGGCTGAGGCAGGGTGGTGGGCTTGTATATACGTTCATGCTTCTGGTTAGGTTTTTGTGCTATGTAGCAGTGTTTTGTTTGTTCACAAGCCTGCATCAAAGGCACTGTGCAAGCCCTGGAGTCACTTCTGCTTTACAAAGGAGTGGGAAGAACATCTTGTCTTTTCTGGGCTTAAATACTTGTATATCCATACCAGCAGCCTGCTGTGCCCTCCGCAGTTTTAGTTTTCTTCTGCTCTGGGAATGAGGCTGTACAGAGTCAGCAGTGCTCAGCTTAGTGCTGGGAGACACTCAGCCTTTTTTTCCCTTTTCTTTGCACATATCTGCATTTCAATCCCTAAATCACAGTGCCCCTTTAAAGTCAGTGATGTGGGAAATCACCTCTCCTTCACTTTTTCCTTTTGGACCTGGTCTGCAGTGTTACTTCAGCCCCAAGGAGAGGGTGGTTATACAAGGTTGAATTTAGCTGTAATCTAGATAAGTTACTTGTCTTTTCCTACCTTGCTGAGGACACCATGGGCAGCACTGATCTGCCCTCTCAGCTGACACATGCTTGTGCATCTCCCAGCTCACCCAGTTGGCACTCACTGCTCAGGTTAAAACGAAACCAGCTGCAGACAGCAGTGCAGCATCAAGTACAGCTGTTTTGTCCCATGTTTAAGTGATGCGGCAGTGAGCACTGGAGGCAGAATGTGTAGTACATGTGTACTGCATGTGCATGTTCACACGGAGATGTCTTTGTAAAAAGCGCCAGAAACAGGCACCCCTGTATCTGGCTGAAAATCATTTCCTTGCAGGCTCGCCTTGTGGATGAGGTGTCAAGAGCTTTGAACTCCTCCAGGCTGGAGGCTGTGGGTCTTCGCTCGTGGCTGGTCTCGTCTGGTGCAGCGGCTGTGCCACACGCCCCGCTTCGACCACGCCGGTGTGAATAGCTCCCATATGGCTGCGGGAGCAAAGCAGCAACTTCTGTCTGGATTCAGCTATGCAAAGTCAAAATGATCTCCTGGTAGGCCTATTGCTATTTCTGTCTTGTTGCCAGGCACTTCACGCTTAAGCTTTCATCAGATCAATTTTCTTTCTTTGAAAGAAAAGTAGCAGGTTAACCTGTGTGCGAGAGAAATGGAAAACAGTCCTCTGCCTCTCCCCAATGTGCTGTGCAGGTGTAGAGGGGCTTAGAAAAAGTGATAAAAGCAATTAGTCATCTGTGGAATTGAAGGAGAAATACCATCCATCTCAGAGGTTTGTTTGGGTTCACTGTAAGCCTATTAAGATTGGTTCAGTTGTTGGATGAGGGCTTGTAAAGAGTGGATGTGCAAGCGAGTGTTTGTTCTGGGTGGATTTTACAGGTTTCCGCTGGTTTCTAGAGCCTCGCATCTCCTATATGGACTTCTCACCCCCAGATTCCCTGCTTCAGGGAGGTGAAGGCAAGGAGGGGTGGAGAAATGAGGACTGATCTTTTTGCCCATGGGAATCAGCTGGACTTTGGAGAGGGAAAAAGTTCTGTGGGGGCTCTGGGAGCAGGACCAAACCCAGAAAGTGAGTTTCCCTCAGCAGTGCTCCTGCAGGGTTTTGTCAGTTTGTGTCCACTGCTCCAAAGTCCTCCCTGCCTCAATTTCTCTCCACTGACTGCCCTGAAAATCTCCATGGAATAGGGCAGTTCAAAGACAACAAAGGCACCAGATAATTCATTCCTCTCCTGCTTCTTCCCCCTTCCCCCCAACCCAAATGGCTAAAGTGTCTTTATTATTTAAAAAAAAGCCCACCACACAAAAAAAGCCCTACTGAGAAAGACACAAAGCAAAGGGAAAGGAGAGGTTTAGGCAGCAAGCCACAAATAAGCACCATCAATCATAGTGCAGTCAAAAATGTACATGTGTTGGTACCTGCTAGTTATTGGCAGTACTCAAGAAGTCTCCCGAGTACAATCTTCAGAGTTCCTTAGATAAATAAATAAATAAATAAATAAAATTCCATGTTCGTCTGAAAAACTGCTTGTCAGCATTGGAATGGCAGGTGCATTAACTCCCTAAGAACCGGATTATGCCCTGCATGGCAAAAAATTGCAAACACAGAGAAATAAGATGTCAGTCAAATCCTGTATCCTCTCAAGTTATTTTGATGGGAAGTATTTTGAAATATAACTGCAGACTGTTGTATAAATAGGTCTGGGAAAAAAAAAAAAGATACAAATATATACATGGTCTAGTTATCCTATCTGCATGTTTACCCCAAATTTGCATCTGTCTGACATGATTTTTTTGCTTCTTTCCATACTCCACAAGGATAGCTGGAAAGTTCAGATTTATTATTATTACACCCCTAGCTGCAATTGTTCCCTCTCTGCGATAAGGGAGTTTGGCTTGAGAAGGCAGCCGAGTGCTACCAAACCTCCCAGCAGCAGCCACCTGCGGTTCCACCGGGGCACCAGGACACGTCCCCCCGTAACGCCTCCTCTCTGACCCGCCCTGGGCTGCCTCTCCTGCCTGTGACTCAAGCTTTGGCAAGCGCCATCCCGGTGCCACCTGGCTCCTGATCACCCCTCAGCTCCTCTGCCTTGTAGAGCTGAAATGCTTCCTCTAAAAAAAAAAATATGCTTCTCTGAGAGCTGCTATCTTTTCCCCTTAGAACTATACTACCCTCTCTCTGCTCCTGGCTTGGCTTTTATTCTCCTTAAAGAAGTCGTTGGCGATGTGGCCTTGGCTATTCTGCAGGGGTCCTCTAACATCTCCATAGCCCATCCTTCTGCTCCTCCCTGCTTTTTCTTCTTACATTATTTTCTTTTTAATCTGGGACAGTGACATTATTCCCAGTGGAAGTCCTGAAGGATCAAAGTCCTGTCCCAGGGTGAGCAAAGGTTGCACAACCTAGTGCCAGAAGACAAATGGATTTGGGGAAATGGCCATTAGCCCTTCCCTGAACTTGACAATGTGTTTCCTAAGATTCCTATCACTTATAGGAAGACGCGGATTATTTTTAGCTGTGGGCGAGCCAGCTGTTCCCAGGCCGACCTCCAGCCCTCCCGAGGACAGCGGAGAGGAGTGTGGGCCTCGGCGGGGCTGCGCGGGCCATGGCCGGGCTCTGCGCGAGGGAGGGGGCGAGGGAAGGAACGCCTGCCGTGCCTGCCCTGGGGAAGCCTTGCAGGAGGGCTTTTTTCTCTCCAGCACCCTGATCTTATTCAGTAGACCTGGAGATGAGGTCAGGCTGACTCTCAGGGTCTCTTTCTTGGTTTCAGCATAACCAGGGCAAGTAATAAAGTGTTAGGGGGGGTTCTCACTGCTAAGTGACACCTTGCAGTCCATTACTGCCTTTTCTTCCTCAGTTTCACCACAGTCTGTCCCCGTTTAGTCCGATTCAAATGGCCTGGGCTGTGTCTGTGCCAGCTGCAGCCCTGTCCCAGCCTGCGCATGAGCCGTGAACCTGGGTGGCAACAGCCCAGTTTCAAAGGAGTCACCCGAAGGCAACAGACACTGCTTCATTGCGAATTCATAGAGCCGTTTGCCTCTCCGCAGGGGGTATTTTGATAAGATGCACAGCGCATTAGAGGTCTGGTGCTGCCCATTTTGTCAGGTAATGGAGATGTTTCTACAAGAACTCACTTCTTTTTTTTTCCTGGTTTGATTTTAAATTAATGAGGCTCAAAGATTTATGAGCCTCCCAAAAATATATCTTCAGGGATGCCCCTTGATTGGACTGAACACAGAGTGGAGGGCAGAATTCTGAGCATGGTTTGCTGTGGGAAACAGATCAATAGCCTCCTAAGGAGGATCCCATTTCTGAGTGGGGAAACAACAATTAAGTTGGGATTTATCTGTTACTGATTCAGGATTTTTAAAAAAACCAAAACAACAAACCCTGTTACAAAAGTCTACAGGAGCAGACTTGTCTTCTTTATCTGTGTCTAAGTAAGGTCTAAGCAGAATCTTGGATCTTGAAATGCAGCAGAACTGCATGTTGCAATACTGAAACAGACCCATTTTATGACTGAGCTGGAAGCTTTTCTCTGTCAGATGAGTTGTGCCTTCTTAATTTTTATTTATCTTTTATCATCTCTCTCTTTTTCCCCATAGCATCTACAAATCCACCCCTGAGCTTCTCACGGGCAGCAGAGCATGATGTCCGTGGGGCAGCAGACGATGCAGGTGGGAGGGAGCGGAGCGGGAGTCATCCCGTGGCAGGCACAGCTCTTGTACAGGGAGAGAACATTCGGTTCAGAAACTCCCCAGCATCCCACTTCGAAGGTTGTAAAATGGTAAATAACAAAAGTAGAAAATAACTGTAGGGCCTGAGATGCAGGAGGTCTGGCCTAGATACCCCTTTTCTTTCAGGATTAAGGAGGTTGCTCGTGGGGAGAGAAGTAATCGTGCCGAACAACTGCAAACTGGTTTCAATTGGGAGCTGTGTGGCCTCTCCGCTCTGTGCTGTGCCCTTCTCCAGCCCAGCAACTTTCTCTTCCAGACCACAGATTTATTTAATTTAGGCCCTACTGTTGGCAATGGTTTTGCAATGGGCTGTGGGTTAGGAAAAAGCAGAGAATTTTTCCTTAAGCAGAAAAGGAGATGACATTGCACAGCAAAATAGAGCAAAAAAAGTTTGTTGGCTGTTTTTCTTCTCTGCCTTGCTTCTATGTGTGATGCCAGCAAAAGAAATTGCGTTTTAGAGTGATTTAATAACAAAATTACTTTTATTTTTAATTCTTTTCCCTTCCTTAGAACAGAAGAACCACAAGATGGAGCTCTGGGGCTTTCCACCGGAGCCAGGCTTGCTTCACGTGTAAAAAGCCATTTGGAGTCCTTGAAATTATGTTTTTTATTAATTTTTCACTCAGTTTAATTTTTGCATTCATTTTAAAGTGGTAAATGTTATAGATGTTATAATTGTAAAATGTAATTTATCGTTGCTAGTCGAAGGTATTTACTTTTCCTTTTTAAGATCAGAACTTTTATTTTTATTTTTACGATTGTAACAGGGTAACATTTTTCAATCTTCTGGGAGGCTGACATCCCAGAGACAGTGTTAGACCATATCATTCTTCTAAACGACACCCTGGCTATGTCGAGGAAGCTCTCAAACCTGCCCAGGTCTATATGCAGATATTAAGCACTGGCCTTCTTGCATGTATAAGGGAATAAATGATGTTTTGAAGGGCTCCTCTTTCCTTGTAATCAATGAACACTTAGCCGGCAAATTTTAAACCAGTGCAGTGAATTAGAAGAAGCAGATTTTTCAATTAAAATGAAAGCATTTTAGATCCTACATTATACAGAAATTGTAAAGAAATGAAGGAATTCAATATACTGCTGTGCAAAATAATAGCTTTTCTTTCTTCTTTCTTTCTCTCCTCCTTTTTCTCTCTGTCCCTCTTTCTCTTTCTCTTCAAAGGCAGTGAGCTCTCTTCTGCGACGTGCTTCTCTTCCAAGTGAACTGGTGCTAAGTATGTCAGATCTTTTCAGCTCTGACTGCTGTTATGACAGGGTTTGAGTGTTTAATTATGATTGTATTGCATAGACAGGGTGATTCTTTTGACTCGCTGGAGTTTGGTTGTAATAGCTGTGTACACATGCAGTTTCAAGTGACAAGAAATTTTTTTTTTAAATATATTTATATGCTCCAACTCACATGCAGAGAGGACAATGAGATTCTGGTAGCTGGTGGTCTCACGAAATATTGTTACTTACTTAAGCAACACAAGTAAACATTTTATAAAAGGTTTATGAAACACTTCTGGGCTGGGGCGTGCAGTATCAGTTATTGAAAATGTACTTTTCTCCTTTATGGAAGTTAACATTTTTATTAGAAATTTGAACCACTTGACAGAGGCTTCCAGAGACATTAGTCTCCAGTGTAACACTCTGAGAGTGGCCGATGAACACTGCAGTAAACCTCCCGTTAAAAGTGCCATGAACTTTATGCAGAGTTGCATTTGCTTGTGTAGAAGATAAATTTGGCCCAAGGTAGAGCTGACCGCGTCCTGAATAATTCATTGAGAGAATTTATTCCCTTTCTGTTTGCAAACTGTCCGAGCAGTCTGGTTTTTGTATGTGTTCCTCTTTTCATTACGTGCTGGATACTTTGTGACTAATCCTTTTTCTGTGAATTTTTGACCCGTTCCTCCAGTCTGACTGGGGGACAGATCACCCGATGGTGCTTTTCTGCCTTCACAAGACAGAGGCAGTGTGGATTTCTGCGTTCTAAATCCAGATTCCTTGAACTGGTGATTCCTATAAACATTCATGCCAGAAAAAAAAAAAAAAAAAAAAAAAAAAAAAAAAAAAAAAAAAAAAGCGAGAGCACTGCTTGTTTCATTTCGATTTGCTAACTCAAGGAAATAGTGGATTTATTTTTTTTTACTGGGCACTTAGTTGTGGGCATTATTTCTTTTTATAACTCCAATAGCTGAAAGGACTCGGAAACACACAGAATTCCTTTTTTTCCTTTTGTTTTCTGAAATGTTAGGAAAAGAACAATTTGAAGGTCTGATTGTGGTTTGGGTCGTTAATAGAGATAATTGTCAGATGTGGTGACCAAAAGAAAAATGAGGTGTCACTTCGTTAAAACCTTTTCAGTTCCCTTATAAAACATCACTACTCCTCGAGTTGAACTGAACGGCTCTTGCACTCTCCTCTACTTCCACTGCAACTTATTTATAAAAAACCTCATTGTGGCCAAATGCCCTGAGTGAAGTCGGGGCAGCTCCTGAATTGCCCAGAGCACCTTCAGCGGTACACAGGTTCCTCCTAAACAACTCTGCTTTAAGACCATCACTGTACTTCTGACTCGCAAGCATCTATCATTCCACTTTTACCCATAGGATTAGAGCCTCCTCTCTCCCCTCGATCCCTGAAGTGCCTCAGGAACCCAGTCCTCGGCATGATGTTCCCCTGCTGCTGCTGCAGGTCCCGGGCAGCTGAAGCTGTGCGGTCTCCTGGTTCTCCTGCTTCTGCTGTTGACGTTTCCTGGTGGGTGCAAGGCTGACACCACTGACATAAATAATTCTGCAGTCCTTGAAATGTGGCAGAAACCCCGGCACGACTCAGTTCAGCCCTTAGGATGGGAATAACAGACGCTTTCCAACTTCTTTAAAAAAATTGACAGCGGGGACAGGAAACTGATGGGTGTCTTAATGTATTTATTTCTGGCATTTTGATCAAGTGCCGTGCTGATGGGAAGGGATATGTTTGCAATTAAAGCCAATGAATTAACTGTAATTTTTTTTTTCCTTCGGTCTTTTAAAAGAAAACATGAGTTTAAAAGGAATCAGAAAGAAAAAGAACTTTGGAATTTTCAATAGTAGAGAATTGCTTTTGGAAAGGAAAATCTGACAAACCAAGAGCAGCTATTTTGCAAGTAGGTGTAAGAAAATAAGGAAATGAACATATCTCTCCTCTCTTTTTCTTCTCCCAGTCACCAAACAATTTGATTAAAAAAAATTACTTTAGAATTATTAAAACCCAGTGAAAGAAATCCTACTAAATGTAATAATTATAATGTAAATTTTTAATCTGCTCTTAAGAGCAGTTATCTCTTCTTTGTACTTAACAATTCAAAGTTCTTATTTATGGGGTTTCACAATATATATTATAATAGTTTGACAATTAATTTGTTTTACTTTTCAAGAAGTAAAAGAATTATTAATTATACATTTAATTCAGAAGTCTTAGTAAAGCTTTAAGTTAACATTTCCTAATAGGCATTTAATTCTGATTTAATAAGACAATTATTGTATTATAAACAAATATAAATTGATTATTAAACACATTTATTTTGGATTAACAGCAATTCCATAGCTATGATAGCCATTAAACATCAATGAAAAGGCTTTCATTAATAAACTCATTTATTTGCCATAGCATAAGTGTCCTGTTCGATCTAAATAAAATATCTATTTGGAATCCTTAGCCTGTAGTGTTACCAAAGGCATCTTCATGTTTGAATGCTGCACAAAAAGCATTTCTAGTTCAGATTTGCAAGATGCAATCTCAAAAATAATCAATCTGTATAAAAAAGACTTTGGTTACTGCTAGATAACTAATTATACAGACACAGCCTTTGTGCATGTCTGTATGAGATATTCTTTGTTATTTTCTTTCTTCTGAACTTTGATGCTATTTAAAAATAAATTTAATTACCCAGTGGTTATTTACCCTGCATTTATTTCTCCCACCTAGAATTCTTTTCAAATTTAAAACCTGAAGGTCACTATCATTTTAAAGCAGTTTATTATTCATAGATATTGCAAAATTCCCAGGGAGAAAAATTGCTTTATTTTAAAATTGGAATGCAAGAAAAGAATTGTAAGACTGGCTGCACTGGGCATAATCCTGCACTACATTATAGCAGCTGTTTTGCTAAATAAAAACTGCAGGATTAAACCCAATATTTTTCTTCATTAATAACAGCAATTTAAATACTACCATTTAAAAAATGTCTCTGTGTGTTTAACAAACATATTTATGCAAAGATGACAGGATAACTATCTTTTTTCTAAGTGTTTTTCTAGATGATTTTGTGGGTCTTATCTAGTAAATTCGCATGAGTAAAATTACCCATGTGTACAAGAGTTAGCAGAGATGTGCTTTGTGTTCGTTTTCCTTTGTTTCAGCTTTTTTACAGGCTAGCTGTTACATGTAGCTGCAGACATCCTTAACCTAATAAAACAATTTAGAGTAGTTTAGATTTGTTACATTGCTGATTTTTTTTAAGAAGGATTTTTTTTTAAAGAAGGTTTAAAAGGTTTTTCTCTATTGCAGTAACCCAGTTAGACGCACAGATGACCTTAGAAAGAGCAACTGGATTTTGCTACACAGACGTCTACAAACAAGGTTTTTGAGGCCAGGACCTTGCTGCCACATTTAGTTTCAGGTGTTTCAAAGAACAACGGGAGAAACGGGGGGTTTGGGGGTAGAAGACATTTAATTTGGCTCCTGCAGGTTAAAGTCTTCCCCATGCTGAACTGCAGCAGTGGAGGGACAGGGTGAATGTAAGGTTCTGAAGGGCAGCAGGGGAGTGAGTTCATCCTGTTGCTCTGTTTTTCCCCTGCTCGGGCAGAGGAGCAAGCAGCATTGCTGAAAGTTAAAATGAGAGCAGCAGAAGGGAATGCTCCTGTGAGCCAGGCAGCTGCCTTCTGAAACCTGCTGCTGCCTGGGGCTGGGAGAGGCTGCTGCTGCCCAGGCTCAGCTAAGTTAAGGGGATGGTGGTAGGGGATGTGGAGTCAAATAAAGGGCAATCTTGGTCCCACTTTACAAGGGACAGGTTTATCACTCTCTGGGTCAGGAAGAAAGGCTCTGTGAATGCAGAATGCCTGGTTTGTGGTCCTCTCCTCAGACCCAGCAGACCAGCCAGGCATCTGGGGATCAGTGGACATCAGAAATGAGCGTTTCAGCTGTTCCTACTGCAGCAGAGCTTCCACGTCCAGCCACTGTCACTTCCAGGGATGGTAGCAGAGGGCAGCCTTAACTGGGTGATTTGGACATCTGTCGTAGCCAGATGAAAATGTAGAAGCAGCGAAGGTGCCTGGGACTGGAGAAGTAGCAGAAGTTAAATGAGTTGTGGTAGGATTTTTGTACCATGGCTTTTTGTTTCTTGAGGTCACATATAAACATGGAGGTTCCTATCTCTGGTCCTCTTCTCCTAAAGATCTGAAAAGACTACTTTGAAAAAAAACATGGTCAAAGGATGCTCATATGGGAACTACCCTGGCCTGCACTGGTGCTGGGGGCAGCAGGTGATGAAAGATGCTGAAGGTTCTCTCTGGGACAGGTGTCTAGCGTTTGACAAAAATGCAATAAAATGTGTGAATGAGGGGGTGTTACTCCTCTGTTCCTCACTTGTACAAAGGACTCACCAAAGTCAGTCACAACTTTGCCCAAGAGCAGAAAGTGGAGCTCAGTTCTTGATTTAATTATTTCTCCCCCCTTCCCCTGGATGTGTATGGTTTTGTGCATCAGTTTTTTGCTGAGTGCCTTTGGATCAAACTGCACTATTTGTAACAGTGCTTTACATGTGATTTTCTGGGGGTAATGACTTGAGACCCCAAGACTTGTTGCTGTTATGACCTCTGTCAGATCTGACCTACAGCCACAGGCTTGGCAGACTGCTGTTCACTAGGTGAAATGTCTCCTCCTATAGCTATCCAGTGACAGGCCTCCTCTTCCCTCAATGACAAAAGATCTTGCTAAAATCATCGTAAAACTGAGAGAGAGGTGAGGGATTACAGTGAGAATGAGTTAGGTGCAAAGCTCCCTTCCTCTTTCTCCAAAAATGCTGAAGATGCATCGTTCGTAGAGCTCCTTGCTCTATTAGTCTCTGCTTTCATTTAAGACTTAAAATTAAGTCAAATGATTGACTTAGAAATGAGGAATTGGATAAAAAGTAGTCAAACCTAAATTGTGATGGGAAACACCTATTTGGATAAATTGGTGTGGATGATGTAATTAAGATTGGAGCCAAAGGCAGAGATTTTCACTTACATGGAAAAGCTGGAGTTAGAAATACCTTCCCTGCTTCAACGTTATGGCTCTGCAATGTGATTTCTACACGGCCCTGTGTGAATTGTTACTGACAGGGATCTCCTGCTGATACCACTGTCTGACAGCTCTGCTTTTTGGGGGGCATCTAAATTTTTTTCACACACATTTCCTGTATCTTCTGTATTACTGCTGTTAAATCACCCTTGCTTTAATTGGCTCAGGAGAAAGGGCTCATTCCTTTGCCTCTAACTTTTCTCTGCTCCTATAAAGTATTTAGGAAAAAAATTGCCGAGTATGTAAACTAGAGATCATTAGAGGTTGTGGGGGTTTTTTGTTACCTTTTTTTTTTTTTTTTTTAAAGACTAGATTCAGCAAAATATTGTTTTCTCCCAGGCTCTGGGTCTCTATTTAGGTGTTTTTTAGCTCTGTTTTTTATTTATATATTTATTCATTAGATAGGCCCACAGTCAAGGAGAAGGGGAACGCGGGGTTATTAATCTTTCCTGTCATCCATTCACAGATGTGAAGTTCACACCACAGCAAATGTGAAGTCAGCAGTACGCACCCACAAGGTGGAAACTTCAAGCAAAACAGGCAGTGAGGAGCGAGGGTGGGAGAAGGAGAACAGGAGGGGAAGAGGGGAAAAAAAAGGAGGAAAAAAAAAAGGATGAGGGAGTGATGAATGACAAAAAGGAGGGGAGAAAGACGGATGAACAAGGGAAATGGAAAATGAGACAGATGGAAAAGGCTAAAGAGGAAAGGCAGATAAGAGAGAAGAAAGTCTGAAGAAAAAGTAGGAAAGAAATGAGAGATACCGAGACAGAATATTTCAGATAGGGTGTTAATGTAGCTGGGCCTGTCTGGGTGCTTGGATATCCTGAAGATGTAAAGGGTAATCACTCTCTCAGCATGTATATGCTATTGATATGTTAATATAATTTTCTTTTTCATCTGAAAGCAATGAAGTTTTCAAACTGGCTGATTAACTGGGTCTGGCTGATCCTGTGTATGTACACGTATTCACAAACACACATCATATATAAATATTTATACTCTATATACAATAGTCTCTGAAAATTCCCATAAAACAGCAGCCAGCATTAGAAGTCCTATTAGTATTGATGTGACATTGGACAGACATGTCTGTGCTGATAGAACCTACTGCAGTATCAGTCCTAATACAGCTTCTTGGGAAGACAAAATGTAAACAGGCAACATTAGTAGAAACACTGAATGTGTTACATTAAAAACAAGCCTGTGATAATGCAGTACGAGGGGTCTCATCACATTTGGCTACAAGTCTCATAATATGGACAGTTTTCTCTACAATTATGTAGTTTTTCTGATAGGGTTTTAAAACATGAGTAATTTCTCTGTTGTATTGTGAGACTTAGCTCCTAATATATGCTTATATAGTTACACATCCTGCAAATTACTTGTTAAATCATTGTTTTAGTTGACTTGCAGTGATGACCATATAGAGAAATAACACATTTAATGAGTTGAATGTTCATTTTGGTCAGCTCACAAGAGGGAGTGACACTATCACCCCAGTTGCAGTCCCACATAACAAAGCCAGGCTGTTTGTTCCTCCTCTGGTTGTTTCAGAAATTCTGCAAGTTCATCAGTAGCTTTAAACCACAAGTTGCACAATTTAGTGGGGGGACTCTGGAGCCAACCGCAGAGTCAGGATCTCTGTGAGGCTGAGGAAAAGATGAAGAAGGGCAGGTTGAAAAGCCTCAGCTTCTCTGTAAAAGTCAGCAAAAGTAGCCTGGCAATTTAGCTTGGTTTTTTCCCTTTGAAAAGATTTAAGAGCTTCTCTTGCTTATGTTGGCCAGAGAGCTTTTATCTGTCTGAAGTCTAAAGCTAAAATCTAACCCTAGAAGTACTTTCAGAGTATTTACCCCCTTGTTTGCAAGGAAGGAAAAAATATTTAATATAGTTTACAGAAATGTTACTGTCTATCCCTGGAATGTTTCTGTCAAGCATCGCTGAGAGGGTCATTTAATTTTTTTTTTTTTTAGTTATATGGGCCCCATCTTACATTCGGATACTCAGAATAACTTGAATATACGTCTTGCATTTTGGTCGATTTATCTGATGACCTACTAGATACATTTGTTTACTGGACTTCTGGCATTCAGAAGATTTCTGCAGGCTTCTGTGAGTTATTGTATATCTGTTATAGTCTTTTTGTATAATGCATCTGGGATCAGTAGCTTCAGGACTTAAATGTATCTGCTTTGTTCTTGCATCAGTTCATAATGTTAGCATGCTTGGGTAAATCAAGGAAATAGCTATGTAATTTATACCGTATGTTAATATTTACTGTACTACTGGATCTGTGCTACAAGGTGACTGAGACTTTCTGTTGCTGAGCTCATACTGATGATCAGAGCTGTGAAATCTTTTTCCTTTGCTTTATGCACCATGAGCTAGTATGGAAGCTGTACCTGTGGGACTGTATAGGAGAGGCCCTCTTTTAATGCCTATTGAAAGTCTCCGATGTAATACTAACACTGCTCATTAGGAACTGAGAAATATCAGCTCTCTGCTACTGGGATTCTTACAAAATGGGAATTTGTTATTCTTACTTAAAAGTATGTGCTTAGAGTGGATGTACTCAGTAATGCTGGTTGTGAATGGGCCAGAAATAAGCCAGGGGATTTGGGGGTAAATCAGAGGAATTAATTTTACTTCAGTTATTTTGGTTTCATTTACAGAAGCTGGGAACTTGGCCCCTTTTTCTTGAATACAGAGTTTCAGCAAATTAATTCAGAAGCCTCCACAACCCAGAACACTTCATCTCCTACTCTTCCTAGCCTAATTCTCAAATTCCTGATTGAATGCCACTTTCTTGTGAATTTCTGGCTTTGGTCTCTTGTATGTGTATGTGATGAAATTGGTTTTCTTTTTTCTAAGCGGGGAAAAGTAGAAACGATACAAACTTCCCCTCCCTTCTGCAAAGGTTCAGGATAGAAAGGGATAAAAATAAGAGAAAGAATAAAATAAAAATACATCTGTATTTTTTCCCGCTTTGGAAGGACCTCCCACTGACTATATCATTATCTGTCTCATGTAGGATATTGGATTCAGGATCTATAGCAGTGAGCTATGATAGTATTGAATCTCATCTGATTTAATAACCCTCCCCTCTCCCTTGCCTGCTCAGCCTTTACAGGTTTTTTCAGGCATTAGCAGCTCCCGCATAGTTTTGGCTGTAGAGGGATACATAGTGCATTGCCCTCTTTATACAGCAACGTGGGGACCTTCATCCTCTGATGGAAATACAGATTCTTGCTTTGCAAATATAGCCCCTTCCTCTTTCTCTCCCTTCACGCTTATCTGGCATGTGGCCCACTCTATACGTATGCTGCTTCCTTGGTTTTATTCTCTATATTTGGACCCATTTACAGTGAACTTGGTCATAATGAAATATTTATATTTAGCAGACTGAAGATCTGGAATTATTTTATGTTTCTCCAGCGTATGAAATATAGTTTTGGAGATAATCTGAAGACTTTGGGGGAGGGAAGAGAACAGGGAGTAAGATTCAATTTAAAGTGAGAAGGAGCATCAAAAATGTTGTCAATGGATATTTTCGATGTATTAGGAAAAGGAGGATATATAGAGTAAAATTTCAAATCTTGCAAGATTAACTACGTAGCAAAATCTATGCTTCAGGAAGAGTGAGCTTTTGGAACCTGTCTTTAATTTTCAAATGGGAGTTCTTTTGCTGGATGTGATGAGGCTTGGCATGTCTCTTGGCATGTATATGGATATGCAGGCTCTGTGTCTACGGGCTCTAATTTCCCTAGAAGAATTTAAGTAAACCTTTCTGAAGCCAATAGGAGTTAACCATACAGTGAGAAACTGTGCTCTATGTCTGTATTAAACTTGGAAAAAATGAAATGCTGTTCTCTGCTTTAATGTGTCAGTCGAAACTGGCTTCGGAGAATGTGCAGAGGCAAGATTTCATTTTGAGAACTGGAAAAGGCTGAGGCTTGATTACAAGCAGGCAAACTGGCAATCCTTTTTAGCTTGTTTTAAGCCTATACTGTGTGTAAGTCTGAAAGAGATTAAGTTTCTACAAGATTCATTAAAATATGGTGACCAGTGTTAAAGGATTCTAGCTCCAGAAAAAAATGTATTAATGAGTACAACACCTTATTAGACTCCAGAGAATCCACAAGAGCAAGCCAATAGGAATAGTCTTACCCAAACCTAATTAGAGCCTGTTATAATGGGGGGAATCTAAAGACATGATGTTAATGTGCAAGGTATAATAACTGGTGGAACAAATTGCTTTGAAGATAGGATGCTGTGGCCTTGGAAGACAAAGTTCTGTACGTGCTGGATATTTATACCAAGTGGATTTCTAAGCTTTAGCTGTTCCTCTTGTAGGTTACTCACTCAAAATCAGTAGTGAAAACATGGACTCAAGTGACTTCCAACATACTTTTTTGGACCACTGAAATACTAGAAGTGTCCTGTTGCCTTCATAAAGGGTGTGTGTCTCAAAAGCTGCTGCATCTCCCACAGCATCATCCAGCTGATGCCAGGCAATGGGAAAGGTGAGAACTGTTGCTTTGAATTGTAAAATCACCACATCCATAATGCATGAAAGGACCCATGCCATAGCACCGGGTTTCAGTCCTCCTGCAGCTCAGGAAAATTGGACAACTTCATAGTCTTTTATGAAATATATAATGTATCTTTGCTGCCTTTTGAGTAGTAAATTATGAATTTGAAAGTGACAAATATTAGCAACCTGCCTTTATTGCTAACAAAACTGGGCAGGAGAGAAAAGGAGTCTGCAGAGCCTTTGACAGAATGTTTAATAACTTTTGTGATTACTGTTTCCCAGGGGTGATGTGTATAATATGTATTTTCCTTCTTTCATTTTATCATAACACTTATGCCAGAGACTGTTGTTGTATTTTCTTTCCCGAACTTCTTCCTCAGTCAAAGGTTAGAGTGATTCGAGCAACCACAGTCAAAGCAAAGTTGTAAAGACTTCTGCTTCCTTTAATGGCAAAATTGCACTGCTTTAGCTGGGTGCAGTGGTATGAAAATGGGCTGTAGCCATATGGTAATCAAATAGTGAGGTATTAAAAGTCTGCAGTAGTGGGGCAGCTGAGACTGAAACTGTGACAATCATTTTGCAGATGGATGGAGACTATTAACACAAAGTGCAAAAATAGACGCCATCCCAGGTATATTCTGCTAGAAGAAAGTTAATTTTCATTGTGAGTCCCTTCCTGTTCTGGAAACTTAAAATTTTGGATTGCTTTGGTACCTTGGCATAGAAATGTTCAGAAATTTATATATAAAAATTGATCACTGGAAAAAATTTCAAGAGGTAACATTCTTCAATTAAAACTCAGCATTTTGGACTTGGCAGCTAGAGCACACTTTTTGTTGATATGAACAGAGGATGGGGAAGGCATGTCAGCCCCTTTTAGAGAGAGATAGCCTGGGAGGTGCAGGTCAGGGAGCTTTTCAGGGCTGCAGCTCAAAAATTTGGTGCTAACAGGCTGATATAGCAAGATATGTTTAGGAAGATTTTCCCATTAACGAGGAGTACTTCTTCCAAATGAAAACACCAGAAATGGGGTGAAGGCTGAGTTCCCACTGAACCATGAGAAATGATCCCACAGCTTCTAGACTGGGAGGATCACATCCATTCCTTTGCATCTGTTTTTGTAAGTGCAAAAAGGACTGCTCAGACTAATTTAATTTCAAATGAGCAATGCCGGATGACATCAAGCTGGGTATCTGCAACAGGGCAAGGATGCAGTTCAAAACCATAAGGAACCATCTCTCCTGCAAGGCAAAAGCACTGGACAGCAAACCATGAAGACTCGCTGCATTATGGAGAAATGATGGAGAGGTTTTCCTCCTTTTGCAATCTCTCAGCTATAGAGTACAAAGGCAATTTAATCAAGTATTAAAAGAGTGAGCCTAGCTCTTTGCACCAGTTGAGTATCTTTGTTGAAGTAATGCACATGTGTTGCTGCTCCCTGGGTCTTTTTCTGAGTGGCTTCCAGATAGGAGTTGGATCCAAAGTTGAACTCTCACTCTGAAATTATGATTGGTTTCTTGTAACAAAGCCACAGCCAGACAAACATGCTGCAACTTAGTATAAGCTTTTGCTGCCTGGAGTTTAGGATGGGCTGTCTCTAGCTTTAATTCACTTCTCTTCAACATAGAAAACTATTCAAATCCCAAGTGTTGCCTTGAATGTAGCCTTTAACTTTTGTAAAGCCATCTCAAGCACACTGGTGTGTGCACGCTTGCTCTCTACACTCATCTTAGTTTCTTTCCAGTCATGGCTTTGTAGTGCACTTCATGGCACTTTGAGGTGAGAAAACACAAACTAGTTTTCATCACCAAGTCTTTCCTTTCTCTTCCTTCAAACCAGACCTCAGCATCTCTTTTCCTAATCTTTTGTATCTCGTCCTTTGATTTTTTTTGGTTCACTTAAATGGTCAGTGAGATGAAGGGAGCATGGAGTTATTCCAAATGTTTTCTATTTTCAGGTAGAGTGGGATGGTACTATTTTGCTTCCTGGCAACTTGTTGATAACCTAATATTCAATGTAATCAGAAAGCAGATTATTAGCTTCACCATCTCAAAAATGAGATCAGGTCACAGAAAAGGTGATAGAAAGTAAGTTGAACTGTATTTGTTGCTGGCTGTAGAAAGCCCAAGAAGCATCCAAGTTTGGAGATGCCCTAAGTATGGAAAGTGAGACCACATGATGATATTTTTATCTGGCTGCTGTCCTGAGAAAGGAGCAATCAATGGAATGATGCTCAAAAGTTTTTGGTTTGGTGGTTTGGGGGTGGGGGTGGGGTGGTGTACAGATGTGCTTACATCATTAAAAGTGACTGGAACCCAGAATACTCAGTTCTTAAATCAGGCTTAGGAACTCAAACTGCACAGGATCTTCTGAAAAGTTTACTCTGAGGGAACTTCTTCCTGGAATTTTCTCCCAGGGGGCAGCCCTCAAAACTTCTCCTAAGTTAAGGGTGAGGAATCTCCAGTCATCACAGAAATTCATCAGCAGCACAATTTGGAGCTAGTTATAAAATATAAATAGCATTTTCACTGTGAAATATTTGATATTTTAAAAATTAAGACAGTGTTATTTACTCTCTTCTCCTGCCCACCCCCCAAGGCTGGTGTTGCTTCTGTGCTGTTGGCAGATGGGATGTGGATCATTTTAATTAGATTTTATTGGACTGTTATACGGCCCATAATTGTGATCATTACTCATTTTCACTGTGGTTCAGACAGATCCTCTATTTAGACATGATGATATTTTGATGAGACAAGTCCCATGTAACTTGTTATGTTAGGGGCCAGTAGCCAAAGCCGTGGAATTAGGTGTTTTCACAGCATAAAGATTGGAGTAGATTAATAAAGGACATAATGGTCAATTTGTGTTCCTAATTGTGCCCAGATTGTGGATGCTATGGGTACAATATCTCTTTGGGCTGCTGGGTCCTGCTGAAAGCTGCAGGAAACAAAGAGCCCTGGCAGCTGGAGCCCAGGTAGCAAGACATGGCACGGAGAGGGAGCAATCCCCTGTTTCACCTGCAGGGAGAGGGACAAACCCATTGGTGTTGATGAGTGACCTTGTGCTGGATCAAAAGTGTTGTGCTTATATTTGCACCAGCTCTATGTTTAGACTCATATGCTTTTTCTCCTTTTTGGTTGTGTTTTTCTTCATGTGAATCACTGCAAGGAGACTAGGAGTGGAGGCTGTCTGAACTGGGAATAGATCTGTTGTAACTGCTCTACAGCTGGGGACATCTCTTCTTCTGCTGATGGTCCTCTGCTGCTTGTTGAGCAGCTGTGCTCAGGCACCGAGCTGTTCCCTTTACTTCTTACACAACATCTCTTTGGGAGGCCGTGGGGTCCTGCCCTGTAGCAGTAATGATGGTGTTCTGGCAAAGCCTTTTCTAGGAGTTCTGTCCTACCGTCAGAACCATCTTCCCACCTGTACCCCATGGTCTCCTTATTGTTTAGTCATCAGTCTTAGGTTTTTCCTCTTGACTTTCTAGGACCATGACTGGTATTTGGACATAATACTTGTAGAGTACAGATCTAGCTCTCCCTTTGTGTCCTGAAGAACTGATCTGTAGGAAAGTCATGCACAACTGCCAGGAGTCATGGTTCAAGGAAACTGTCAAAAATATTTGGAAGAAAGATTTAATTTTGAGGTTTTCTCCCCTCTTTGTGAATAAAGCTGCCTTTGGGTAACTCTTTAAAAAATACATTTCTCTCTTAAAAAATAACTTCTGACCCCAACTACATTGCATTTGCAGATACCAAGGTTGTTGGAGAATTGAAAATGTTGGGTTTTGGGGTGCAAATACTAGCAGATGCTTGCACAAATGTTACCTAAGATGCACCTTCTCTATCCTGGTAACAAATCAGTAAATTTAGTTTATAATAAAAGCCAACTACAGCTAAGGAGATGGGATGCTACAGGTAGTTTCAGCCTCCTGTAACAGAGTGGGGGATGCTCCAGAACCATCCCCACACTGGTGTCTGGGACACAGAATTTGACTCATCCTGCTTCTGTTCATATGGACACACACCTTAAAAGGATTCTCTTAAGGTGACTGTTTAAAATTATAATTTAATCTAATGTACATCTCCAGTCAGATTTTAGCAAGGTTCAACTCTGATTCCACGTTGCATACGCAGATGAGGCCTGTTATCCCTCCAGCTGCCCAGTTTGTGTGCATCAGCCATCTCCAAGGCTGCCTACAAATCAGTTTGGTCTGTGCAAGCTGGAGAGAAACTGAGCTGCAAAGTAGAGAATACCACCAAAATCCACCCCTCTGGTCCCTGGGGTTTTTTGCCCATCCTCATCCTTTATTTAAAACAAAACTCACACACACAAATAAATCCAAGTATTTTAGCATTTCTGTGCAGACATTCAAGCTGTATTTCTCCTTTGCTCATCCAAAGAGATCCTCTGAGATCTAGATGCTGCTCCATCTTAGGTCTGTTGTACATTTCTCCTGTGTTACTGCCTTGCATTCTCTTAGAAATGAGGGCCCGATTTAGAGCTGGATAACCTACCTTAACTTATTTTTTCATTATCTCCTTTCACTCCCTTTTATCTGGAATTCTTGTCTAGTTGCAATCTACAATGAAGCCTCACTTCTCTGCAGAAAGATAAATACGATAAACCCCACAGATCCCTTCTCTACTTTTACCTTAACTGTCTTCTCTTAAATTACAGATGTTAACACAGCAGGACTATTATAACAAATGGACAGACGAACTAACTTCATTGACCATTACTCTTGCTTATGTTCAATGATACTCTCACAGCTGAAAAATATAAATTAATCTGTGTCAAATGCTCCTTGTAAAGACTTAGTTACAAACTCATGCTCATTTTTCAAGTTAGTAAAAAATATTCTAATTTATTAAATGTGCTCATTTTATGTTAAGTGATTTTTGTTAGTTGTTTTTTCTGGGAATTGGACTAGCTTACCTTTAGAAAAATTATTTTTCTCTTTTGGTTTATGTTAATGGACTCTAAATCCGTGTTGTTTCATGGGATGAGAGAACTTTTCCTAACAAGAGAATAGTAATCACTAAATTCTGTTATGAATTTTCACACAAAGAATGTGTACTAAAATGGATGAAACATGATGCTTCATTTTTTCATGCTGATTTTTCAAGTGAATAATTGCACGCCATGATTAATGTCACCCCAGAAATCTGGCATGCTTATTTGTGATCATATTAATGAGTCTAGTTTTATTATTAATCAACCAACTCTAATGCCCTAGTGTAAGCCTTATCTTTCCCAGCTTCTCTATCCTTATAGATATTTTTTTTCATTTGCTTTACAGTCTAAATTTTAAGAACAGTAGTCTTTGACTTTTCAAGATGGTAAGCATTACCTGTGTGCTGATGGCACTATAGAAATCATAGATGCTCCTTTCCTCATGACATTTAAACTTGTCTTCTTGCTAAGCCCCACTGTGAGGGACACTTTGGACACATGGGATAAGCAAAACTACTATACCACAAGTATCGGATGTATCTTTTTTTAATTTGGCTGCTGATTGTGTTCTTAACTAAATGGTTCAGATAAAGAACATTACCTAACAAAACTGAAACCACTGGATAGATAATTCATGCAAACATTTACTGCAAGCAAGCTAAGCAGCCTTTCCAAGTTGCATGTTTTAAGGGGAGAAAAGTAGATTGGGTTTACCTGGTTTAAGGTAATTCATGACTTAGAATTCCAGTGATTTAAAGTTCTAATTCACACTTTTCTTATGCTCTACAGCACAATGAACACAAGGCCAACATCTCTTAATTTAAGATCATTAAAGGAGGGTTTTAAGTTAAAATGTGACCTTCTTTTTCTAGCCAGGTGAGTTTTGTTCTGTGAAAGCTGTTTTGTCGGTGGTTAGTCCAGCCATCTCCCAGTGAAATGGTTAAAATGGAGAGAACTGAGATTAACTATTGCATTACACTGGACAAAGATTTAGGAAATCTCTTGATATTGTGTGGGCAATGAAGTGGATAAAATTTGTTAAATGCAAAGGGAAGAAAATGGGGAAAATCAGTCCTCGCTTTGTATGCTTATTAGCGGGCTTTGAGCAAGATATTGCTACTCCAGGAAAGAGACCTAGGAGTCATTTGCACAGAACTGTCTCCCTTATCAACTCACTGTAGGTATCTTTGGTGTGCCCAGAGTCTGCATGGTCTGTGGAGTGTTTGTCCTCTTATCGCAAGTGCATGTTTAGAATAGCAAAGGTACAACAAAGGGCAATAAAGGTGATTAAATGTACAATACAATTAGTCACTCTGTATAGAGATGTTAACTTTAGATTCTTCTGCTTGGAAAAGGAAACCCTGCTGTTCCAGAGGTGCATAAAACCCTGAGCTTCCAGGAGAAAGTAAGTAGGGAGCAGCTGATCACTGTGTTTCTCACAAGATAAAATAAGGAATGTGAAAATAATTTATCAGGTCACAAATTTAATATAAACAAAAGAAGTTACTTTTTCATATGATACATCGTTACACTGTGGAGCTACTTGCTATGGAATAAGGGGATGTGTGAAGGTTACCTAGGTTCAAATAGCGCAATTCATGGAAAAAATACAACCACTAGATACTGAATATGTTGTTATATATTTTGCATTGCTAAATCTCCTTGAATTGTTCCTACATTTTGTTTTTCCCAAGCAGGCTGTAGTTGGAGGAGGGTTACAGGAGCAGCTAGGCTTTTAACCTGGCCCTGTTCTGTCATTATGTTGTAATGATTTCAGGAGAGATGTGAAAAGGATCCCAAAGGCCTGACGTCTAAATTAATCTCCCGTCAGGTCACCAAAAAGGGGTCAAAGAGGCAGTTAACTTGGAGGCTAACACTTTCAGGCCTGTACTGGCTGTCACCTGGATGAATTTGTTTCAGCAAAGCCCTGCTGAAGTCCCTAAGAAATACTTGGGGAATCTGAGACGAAGAGTCTAACGTTAGGATTGCAGAAAACAGTGGAAGGACAAGGGAAAAATCATCAAAAAGAAAAGTCCAGCTTCACCTACTGAGGGCAAATCAGATAAAGAAACGTTTGGTGATGTTCACAACAATTCAGACATTGTCCCAGACCTTAATTACTGGCACAGGCAACTGTGGACCTGGTCAGAGGGAGGTGGATGGTGTCTGTGCACTCCATCTGCTGCCTGTAGAGACTGGAACGTTCCAGGCCAGGTGTTGCTGAGCATTGCTCTTGTCTAGCAGCAAGATAAGTTTAATTAAAGGGCTAATTATTCCCACTCTGGAATGGACCGGACCTATCTTTGTACTTGCAATCGCATTCTAACTCTTTTCCTCTGGTGTTCATGCATTATACATTTATCTTCCATTGTCTCATTACTGCCTTGTTTTCCTTAAGTGAGGATAAGTCTTTGGTGCGTGTGAAAATTGGAAACAAAGGGAATTGGCTAGACTTGAGTCTAGGTGATACTTCATTGTAATGGCATTTGTCAGCATAAAAAGGCATTTCATGCTGGCTTTCTAACTTTCTTGTGAAATAGCTATTTTACAGTTGTGGTAACCAAGGGCTCGGATCAGTGGGGAATTGGACCCAGATGTTTGTGTTCTGCTGCAACTATTAAGAGCATCAGGCAAAACTTCTCTTTCAGTTAAACCCACTTCTGATTTCCAAAGAGTTGCTTGATTTACTTCAGAATAACAGACCATGGGATTATGTCTATTGAAGTTTTATCCTATTTTACATTCAGTTTTAAAGCTGTGGTGTAACCCATGCATGTTTTCTCTGGCTTTGTGGACTATGAAGAGCTCTGAATCTTCTCAACAATGGCAGATAATCTTCTAGCTCTAAGTATTAGAAACTCTTCAAGATGTGATCTTGTCTTTCTTTTGACACTTTCTGGCCTTATTTAAAGACACCTTATTTAGGTAAAACCTTAGTTTCGAGCCAGGTCTTTTTCTTCAAGCTCCTGAAATTTACTGTCCTTTCATAGACCAAAGGCTGATGTCCTGTTTTCATAGGGTCCATAGAATGGAGGGACATGGATCATCCCGTTGTCAGACATTGTTTCTTGTTGAGAACAAGAGTACTTCAAGGAAAACCTATCTTTAAAAACAAGCAGCTTAACTGTATTTTCATTCTACTGTTTTCCATAAACAGTGAGGACGTTGGGGTCTCTATATGCTCTGACAGACTGGAAAGGGAAAGGACATGCTCCTTGACTAGTTTTGTGCCTATGAGATCTTAAACACAAGTGACCATTTCCTCCAGGCTAGGACCTTTATCTTACATCCTTTTGGACCTTTTGTTGGATAAAGCTTTGAGTCAGGGCAAATTGATATGTTAATATAATTTTCTTTTTCATCTGAAAGCAATGAAGTTTTCAAACTGGCTGATTAACTGGGTCTGGCTGATCCTGTGTATGTACACGTATTCACAAACACACATCATATATAAATATTTATACTCTATATACAATAGTCTCTGAAAATTCCCATAAAACAGCAGCCAGCATTAGAAGTCCTATTAGTATTGATGTGACATTGGACAGACATGTCTGTGCTGATAGAACCTACTGCAGTATCAGTCCTAATACAGCTTCTTGGGAAGACAAAATGTAAACAGGCAACATTAGTAGAAACACTGAATGTGTTACATTAAAAA
>NW_020799125.1:11128088-11169563 GCF_003259725.1 Athene cunicularia | reverse complement strand
CCCCCTCTTGTGGCCAAACTTCAAAAGACATATTACTCATACCGCTTCAGCATTCAAGGCTTGCATTAATTACCCACTAATGGCTTCATTTTTTTTTTTTTTTCAGGAAGCACTTTATATTTTACTCATGGAGCCAGGAGAACTATCACTAGGATGGATAAGGATATACACATAGTGTTTGTAACTTTAATATAATCTCTGAATATTCCATGATTCTGTAATGTCTGTCATGCTGGGCTTGAGTCCTGTTGCTGGTGAACTGCCTGGGGCACTGTGTAGCAAATGCATTCTTTCACAGGCTAAAACAAAGCAGAGAAAACCATATAATGAATTCCAGTCGTGTAACATTATGGGCTAAGTAGAAGTGCCACTCCTTTACTAGGATAGCTGTAAGAAGACATTTTGGAAACCACATAGCTTAAGTGATAGCAGCCACCAGCCAAAACCCAAACATGTGTCTGTGTATGAAACAGGCACATGTGGAATATATGCTAAAGTTTTGTAGTGTTTTGTAAAACACGTTCATAGAAAGACCATGAAACCTGAGAGACAGCAGGGCAAAATACATTGTGAAAGTAATTTCAAGAAAACCTAGAGAGAGATTTTTTTGGGCTGAGTGCTAGTCAGAAAGCTGATGGTGTGAGCAGTTCTCTAGAACAATCCTTTCTCTCAGTTTATGTCATGGAAGGAGGAATGGGAATTAGGTCCTCGTAGGTCCTTTGTAAACAAACAGGATCTGTTCATTGACTCCACGTTCAGTTATTTTCCCTTTACAGTAGAAAAAACCATGCAAGTACCAAAATTTTTTGGCTGTTGAAATAAAAAATGGATAATAATAATAATAATAATAATAATCATCATCATCATCATCTACAATCTCTTGAAACCTATGTGAGCTATATAGGATTTACTATACTTTGATAGCGAATAATCAGGCTCTGAGAACTCCTACCAAAGTTTTCAACATAAACATGTCTAACTTGCATCCCACAAGTATGATTGAAGGACAGGGAAAGGGAATCCCCCAAAACCACAATTAAAAATTTTCATCCCACAGGGAGACCTTAAAATGTAAACCAGTGGCAGTGGGACTCAGACTTGGCAGCATTTATCTAAGGGGATGTTCATTTGTTTTAACTTAAATTTTGAAAATACAGGGTTTCAGCAGGAATATGTATTACAGCAGTGTTGTGAAACCAAAGAAAAGGTACATGATGTTCTTGTCAGAATCAACATGGGAAGGAAAGGGGCAGCCAGCAGTGGAGGAACAACTATTTAGGGACTTCTCAGAGAAGTTGGATGTATTTGAATTTATGGGGTCAGATGGAATTCACCCGAAGGTGATGAAAAAGTCAGCCAATGTGATTGTGAGGCTCCTGTCTATGAAACATCATGGTGATCTGGGCGGAGGTCCCTGATGACTGTAAAAAGGCTGATGTTACTCCAGTCTGGTAGAAAAGCAATAAGCAGGGCCCAGGCAACAGTTATCCCAGTCAGTCAGTCTTCAGGTCATGGAGTATATCTTCTTGCAACCCATTTTCAAACATGGGCTTGAAAGGACGAGATGACAATCAGAAAAATCATTGTGAGTTTTGGATGGGCAAATCATATTTGAGCAACATGATTAAGAAATAACTGCTTGTATATATAGAGCGCAAGACAAGGAGTGTTTGTGGAACCACAGCCATGGCTGAACTGGCCGAGTGCTGGCGATAGTCCCTCTCCGAGCAGGAGGTAGGATCTGAGAACTCCAAAGGGCCCTTCCACCCATTGTTTCTACAGTTTTGTGGACTGTAGTAAATCAGATGCTGGACGGAAGCAAAGGAGGAGCTGTCAAAACATAAGCATATACATTTTAATAAGAAGAGAGGCTATCCCATAACATTCAGAGCATAAATCAATGTTCTCTAATAGAATGCGGTTAGAGAGAGAGAGAGTTTATAATCAGGAAAGGCGCCTGTTCTATAACTGGTCAGCAGTGTCCAAATCTGGGGACCTGAGCAAAAGATTTATATTTCCAGTGTCTTAAAATAATTCAAACTTCAAACCGTTTTCAAAACTACAAACAGCATTCAGCCATAGCAATGTGGATCTCAGTGAAGATCCCACTGATTTTAATTTTGCGAGCCTGTGTCCCTCAGGCAGGCTCAGTCTGGAGCTTGCCTTTCCTTGTGCTGACTGGCTGGACTGGGTCTGAACGTGGCTCTGTGCTGCCCTGGCAGGTTTTGCTCGCAGTAGATGGCATTGTCTGATGTGAGAGTTTGAGTCTGGGAGGTCCAGATCCTACACTGAAGCTTTCAGACTGTAATTCGGGAAGGATTGATGCATCCAGCTGACTACAGAGTAGACAAATTTAGCAGTACTCCTGGACAGCCCTCACTTTGTTTTAAACTTTTTCAGCATTTCTAAGAAACCTGTAGAGTAGCATGAATTGTACAGCATTCAGGAAAGCCAAGCACCTTGCATCAGCTTCAGGGACTGAGGAGCTGTGTAAACCAGCCTTGTACTAGCAAAGGGTCCTACTGTGTGTTCTTAAAATGCTGCTCCAGGTGGGACAGCTTTTCTGAACTATTAAGATGTATACCTAAGTGTGTACTGCACAGCAAATGCAACTGGAAAGCCCTTTAAAAGCAACCCTTGGCACTGACTAAACACTGCCCTGATCAGATAGTCAGGTCCTGCATGTGGAAGCCTCTGTTGTTCATTATTCATGAATGCAATACGGCATGAGGATCTGTGAGCTTTATGGACAACGAATTCTGAACTCCCTCAGAGAGAATATTTGCTATAGAAACCTGAGGCCAAGTGCTGAATGCACCCAGTTGGGGAAAGCATACACAGAAATAGTCTCTCATTTCTGGCTGCCTCTTATACAGGCAGAGAGCTTGTTTACCTAATCTGAATATTTGACCTTTATACTTTTTGGAAATTATATTTTTTTCCTCTTAATTATGTGGAAGGAGCACTTCCTTTCAGAGCTCTGATGGACTTCTCTATAAATAGCTACTCACACTGCAGAACTTCACACTGAAGCCTTCAGCAAAGTCAGCATCCCTAGGACTCTTTAAGCCTGAGATAGGAACCACGTGGAGTTTAATCATTAATCACCAGTCTTTAATTAACAGCTCTGGGCTTTGAACAAAAGGCACTTACTGCAAGGCTGCTGAGGGGCCCTGAACTCTTCAGTGCACTTTCATTCGGGGGAGTCGGTAGCCTTCCAAAGGGGGCTGGTGGAACAACCTTCTCCTTGTGGGAAGGGTCATGCTTCCCAGGAAGAGCAGATGTTTGTGGCCTGATCTCCATTTTCACAACTGTCCTGTTAGCTGGCTACGGGCTTGAGCTGTCTCAACATGGGGATGCTGCCAGTTCCTCAAAGTGGGCAAAAAAGTAGAGTGTCTCCTGAGCCCCGTTGCCTCCATCAGGTGAGGTGGGTTTTAACCAGGGGAAGGAGGAAAGTTGCTCCAGGCTTGGAAAATTTTATAGGGGAGTGTTCAAAATTGAGCACTCAGGAGAGAAAGAAAACATTGCTATAAAAGTTGACTCAGCCAATATTTTTCTGCATTCCTGCTGCTGTGATTGAAGATATTTGTTTTTAATATAGGCTTCTCCCATTTGTAGTCTGGCTTTCCTGTAGTAAAAACTAAAGGGCAGATCCTCAGGTGATATAAATTGGCTCCATTGAAGTTAATGGAGCCATGCTGGTTTGTACCAGCTGAGGGATCTGGCTCATGCTGCAGTGTTCGATACCCCCATTATATTGCCATGATTACGATACTAATTCAGTAAAATGGCTTCACAGCATAATAAAACCAATGCAGAGGATGGAAGATGAAAGGGCTTCCTCTCCAACCGACCTTGTATTTTTCAATAAAATGTTTTCTTTCTTTTATCAGAAAATGCTCTCAAACAAAACTTTTTGCAGCAAATGTACCCACTCTGACAAAACTTTCCCTTGGAAAGGCTTCTTGGTTTCAGCATCCTACTGCCCCTACGCAGAAAACAGGTATGGCAAAGTCAGTGGCCGTGGGTCAGGGCATGTCAAGGCTTGTGCAAGAGAATGAATTGGATCTTTAAAAGGCAGAGGTGATACTGCAGAGCAGATACATTCCTGAGGTAACTCTGATTTCTGAAAAATAGGAGTTATCATACTAGTGGGTAAGGGATTGATCATTTTACTCATGCTCTGCCCTGTCTAGTTTTTCTTGATCTGTCTGCCCTGGGAGAAAGAGCCTGTGGAGTTGTACAAAGCTGTATCCTTCACTGTTGCAGGGGTAAAGGGTGTGTTGGTGGTTTTCCTCCTTGTGATCGGCTCTTCAGCAAGTAGCAGAAGATGCTGGGCTTGAGGAGTGAGGAGCATGATAACTTGTGCTGCCTTATTGCTTGGAGCTGTTGAGCACCGAAGGGAATGAAAAGACACAAAGACCTAAATAAAGGCAGATAGATGCATATCTAGATCCCTGGGATGAAATATATTGTTTGCCATAGCACTGCTGAACTGCACACAGGTTTTTCTGTGCCAGGAGGGATTTTTACAGGGACATTGCTAAATGGAGGCAGTAAATTTAACTTTAAAGGACCATGAATTGAAGCTTTTGGCTAAAAGCAGAAATGCTGTTACTCTTTACTGGGCCCCTTTAACTTCACTTGGAACAGGATAGTATATTTTACTTCTAAGGCCCTTGGAAGTTGAAGGCCCTGCCTGTGGCAGGTCTCATTCAGCTCCTTGGGAACTGGGGCCTTGTGGAGTAGCAGTCCAGCACTGCAGTGGGCCTTTCAAGGTGAATATGTACCAGCCCAGCTTCTCTGGGCAGAGGTGAAATACAAAGAGAACCCACCAGTGGGTTAAGGAGAGCTGTGGGCTGCACTTCTACCAGTTGTAAGGAGTGCTGTGCCATTGCAAAATTAAGTATCAGTACAATTTTAAGTGCCAGAAAAGCTAAAGGGGCACACACATGTTTCAAAGGCAGAAAAAAACAATGTCCAATGTCCTGAATTAGCAGTTTTAGTTGAATCCTGCTTCCAGACCTGAGCTGGTCCCCCAGCAGCAGTCATACGCATGCTGATTCAAAGAAGTAGTTTTCCTACATAATCAACACTTTGAAACAACCTAAACTATTTCCAGTTTTGTCACTTTCTGGTGACATGATCCATTTTTAATCTATTTATACTTTCTGCTTCTTTAAAGGAAAAACATTGGGTTTGCACTAAACTTTGTTCAGAAGAAGCAAAACTTTTCTTGCTAATATTTAATTGCAACTTATTGCAGCTGCTTCTAATATGTGTCCCCAGTGTTTGAATTATTCCCGAGACTGGGATATTCAGTGTGTGGATGATAGACTGCAAGTCCCTGGAAGAGGTGGCACTTGGCTGCCTTTGGCATCCATGTTCTTCTCTTCCAGGTTTTAATGAAATACCAGAAATTTAATGGTTGGACTAGATGATCTTCAAGGTCCTTTCCAACCTAGCTGATTCTCTGATTCTGTGAAATTCTTGAATTCGGCACAGGCTGACAGTGGGAGCCATCCTGGCTGTCTGCTCAAAGGCAAGGCTCTTGGACCGAGAGGACTGACCACCTCTCTCATCACGAGTGTTGTGTGGTTGGGTCTGAGTGTCTCAGCAGTAGGAGGCTCTGGTCACCTGAAGGCACCAGCAACCCTGCACTAGCAGCTGATATTTAAATGAAGGCTTTGAAAGAAGGATCCAAGCTGGCAGGCTGAGAGGACAGGAGGATGCACAGGAGTCTTACTTTTGGGATAGATGTGGCCATTTCTCACATTAATTAAAGAAAAGGATGATTGACATGGAAACCTTTGCCGAACCCAGGTGTCTTTGCTTCCTTAACCAGAGATTTGTTGCTGAACATCTACCTGGAGCCCAACGAGCCTCAGTGGTCCTGGGCATTAGGGTCCCATTCCCGAAAAGAGGAGGCAGAGCCCACCACCAGAGCTGGAGGGGTGGGTGAAGAAAGTTGTTGCTAGATCTAATCAGGCAAAGAAAAGCTTTGGAGCATATGGACCCCAATGTGTGGTCCAAGCACAACAGCTTGGTGAGTGTCCTGCAGGGAGACTTTTACTAGCACTGCAACAACAATTCATCATTGCCTGAAGGTTTGATGGGTCCGGTACTCCTCATCTTAATTGACCTCGGCTGGAGACCTGTGTTTCAGTCCAGCTTAGTCACAAAGGACTTGGTCTGTGCTTGGGCCTTAAAGAGGATATTCATCAGAAAATCACATGATTAATGGAACTGAGTGATCTCTGTTCGAGAGCAGCCAGGAATTGAATTAACAGAACAGGGATTTTGGCAGGTGTGAAGTGCTGGCAAAGCTGAGACCCAAGTCTGATCAGGCAGAGCACCCTTGGTGGGGTGCAGGTGCTGGCTGTGCAGGGGTGGCTTTGGGGGCTTGGTGATCGGCTAGCAGAACCAAAGTCACAAAAGTCTGGGCTTATGTTTGGATAGAAATACTGTGTGGGGGTTATCAGCCCTTCACACAGCAGCAGCAAAATTAGGCTTGCCCACAGTCCTCTGGCAGAAAGGGCAAAAGTGAACAGGAGGTTCACAGAAGTTGACATCCCCAAGTAAATGGTGATACAGGGTGAGGAATAAATGAACAAATAAACAGAATCATCAAAAGCTTTCTTTCTTGCCTGCTTTTTTTCCCACTCTCATTTCTTTTTCCCTCCATGTCAACACCAAACAAGACAGGACTAAAATTAATGGGAAAAGCAGCAATTAGCAAATTAGGTTAGCGGCGTGTTGCAGTGTGCCATGGCTGCCAGGTGTGAGGGGCTCTGGCAGTATATTTATTAATGGCTGTCAGAAAAGTGACACTTTGATGAATGAAGCTGGGTAATCGGCACCCTCCGACAGCGAGCACTGAGAGGCCTCAACATGCTAAACTGCAAAATCAAACCTTTTTTTAACCCCCATACAAAAATACAACAACAAAAATCACTGCAAGACGAGCGTGTTTTTCCATCAGGAATTGGAGTTCATATTCTCCTCTAAATACCTTTTTTGCCTTGTAACTTGCTGGGGAGGAGTTGTCAGGTTTGAAGGTTTTTCCTTTCCTTGGAATACGGGACTCAGGCATTTATAAATGCAGGCACCTTAAAACCGTACGGCCCGCTCTGCTGGTTTGGGTGTATCCCATTAGCTGTATCAAAGCCAATGGTGCTTCACTCACACCTTCTGGCTTTGCCCTTTAAACATCATGGCATTAATAATCCATAAACTGAGCTTGTGAACCAACTCCCTGGCTAAGATACTGCTGTCTCTTGACTGGTGGTCAGCAATTGCTCTGCTCCTAATTAACACTGCTGATCAGGCTGTCCAGGAGCCCACCTTGCACATAGGAACAGGTGAAATGTAAGAATCTATAAGGTGAAACGCCCTGACACAAAGTTTCACCAGCGGTGGTGTTGGATCTTGACGTTTTCACTCTTGATAATTTTAGCTTTGAGTCTCTTCTGATGAATATGTTGTTACTGTTAGAAATCAATTAGGCTAGTAGTGATCATTTAGGAGCATCAGGGCACAACATGTGACAGGCGTTGGGCTCATGGCAGGGTGTGGATCCGCAGGGGAAATGCTAATGCTGCAGGTTGCTGTGTAAGTTCACAGGATTCTGAACCCTTGGCCAAGAGTTCAGGGGAAGTTTTATTTTCCTTTTTTTTTTTTTTCTTCCCCCCATAAAAAAGTTCTTGAGATTAATCTAACTGCTGGGAGAGCATCTGGGTAAAAGATCGCTCTGCAAAGTGCTGGGGCACATGGAAATTTTTCCCAGGTTTTTAGACTTTGTGTTGCACACTGTAGGTAGGGTTTGTGCAGCACTTCAATAGCTCAGCACAGACCTGCTCAAATCCCCCAATTCCATGGAGAAATTGAATACATTTTTATAAAATCCTAGTTCTGGTTTTGGCCAGCTAAAAGGACTGTGTAAGTTTTGATTAAAAACATGAGAATAAATGTAAATTGTATCCCAGGCATTCATCTGCTCTTCTAGTTTGAAATGAAGCTAAAGAATCTGGAATTCTCTGTCAGGATCTGTGGGCTTGTTAAATTTGGATTGGCACTTGAAGCAAATCTGAAATTGTTCTCTCATGCTTTAATAATTGTATTTAGTTTCCTAATTTGGCTGGTAAGTTTATTGGAAGATAATTGAACTTTAAAAAGTAGAATCTGACCAGACGGTAGGAAATACTTTAAAATAAACTTTCTCTCTGAAACTTTGCTGTTTTTGCTTGATCTCTCAAGAAAACAGTCAATCTGCACAGCTCTGACCTGCGGAGGTGCACGTTCTTAAACCAAACAATTCCTGAATGAAACTAGGTAATTCCCTCTGTGGGGCAGAAGTCAACGGGTCTGTGCCAAGAAAAGCCAGCAGAGCCACTAAGTGCAGCCGGCTACTTGTGTCAGCTTTTGCACCAGCCTGCTGCTCCAGCACACATCCCAGCTAGCGTGGGTGCTGTGCTTGTACGTTTTTATGGGTGCTGACTCCACCAGCACCGTTGCTCCTCTTCTTGACCTCCACAACGTGCAGCAGCAGCGGCTCTGCCCTCCCTGCCAGGAGGATGCTTTCAGGGCTCATTGGGTTTTGCTTTCAAGTGAGGATGGATCTGGTTTAAGTAAGTTATTGCTCTGAGCTGTTCTAAAAGAAAAGAAAAGAAAAAAATAAAGAAAAAAAAAAAAGAAAAGAAAGGGAAAAAAAAAAAGGAAAAAAAAAAAAGCATCTTATAAATGGTTAAAAAAAAGCTTATAAATGGTTCCAGGGAACAGGAGGAACTGTTCTCAAGTCTCTTTTATTTCTTAAGGCAACTTTTATTGTTGTTACTAAAGGATGTGTGAGGGTCTTGTTTGCTTGTACACAGGAGAACTGAACAACCAGAAACAGATTCGTTGCTTGTTTTTAACTGACTCTTCCAGCTGGCAGCAGGCACAGCACGAACCCGGGCTCAGCGGTTGTGCGGCCGGCTTCGGTAGCCGCTCGCCGGCTCTCTGCTCCTGTGCTCTCTTTCTGGTGCCTCCTCTTTGAGGCAGACATGCAGACACAGCCTGTGCTCGAGCAGCGCCTTGCCAGCTCCATCCGCTGGGTATCTCCTCTTCCAAGCTGGTTCACAAACACTGTTGTTTCAGCTGATAGTTTCAATGATGTGAGCACGTTTTCCAGTTTCAGTGAGATTTAACCCTCCTGCAAAAGTTCTTGAAAGTGGTTCCTCAGTTCTGTGCAGTTCTCCAGTTTCACCAGTGGTGTGTAGAAGTTTATGGGCTCATTGCAGACCAGTAAACCCAGGTTTTCCAAGTCCTTCACTAGCATGTAAACTGCCAGTCTCTTCTACCCACTCCGCCACTCACCCCAGCCAGTTCCCTTCCAGTTTTTTAAAGAGGATTTGCTGCTCTTCATATTCTTCATTGTATGAATTTGCAAAGTCTTCTGTCACTGTGGAAGCAAGCACCAAACACTTTCCCCACTTATTTTGGTGCTTATAATTTACATCTACTTACTACTGACTTGCACAGGAGTCAGCAAGGGGAAGACCTCTGACTTTGCTCTTAGTCTGTGTCGTGATGGGGAAGCCTCCCAGCTCCAGTAATCAGTTATGCTGCACTGATAGCAGCTTAAAAAGTAAGCAAAGATAAATGACTTGTCCAGGCTGAGCTTGTCTTGGCTCTACAAAGGAAAACACTGCTAGAAGTTCCCTCTGTGTGATGGCTGGGTGTGACGGGAGGGTGCCTTTACCCGTTGCTCACTGTGGCTCCAGTGCAGAAATGGTCTGTTAACACCAGTGTTGCTTCTGCTCCTTGCTGGGTTCTGGCCATTCTCCTCTGTATGAAGACAGGTATTTTTTCATGACAGTGTGCCTGGTATCCACCAGCCCAAGCTGTTTTCTGTTTTCTTGTTGCTGTCAGCTCAGCAGTGCTGTCATTTTCCAGGTACATGGTGTGTAATTAATGAGAATGTCATTTCCAGGTTGTTTTCAAAGACTAGATTGAGAGTTTGAGAAATTATTTCAGTCAATGCCTTAGGATTTTTTTCACCTTTTTTTAAAAATTAAGAAAACTATCATCTTGGCTGCTTTGTTGTGGGATGCATCTGGAGGGAAATTGCTGTGCTTATATTTCTAAGGACAGCCAGACTTGACATCTTAGCAAAGTCTCGGGTCACATGCCCCCGACCAGGGGAGTTGGTGCACAGGGCAGGGCTGGCTGGCTCTTCCTCAAACTGTGGCAGCACTGGCAGCCCCAGCCTCCACCCTGTGCACTGTGGGGAGGATGGTCTCCTTGTGATGGTCTCGAGAAGTAGTTGCTTGTGCTGCGGGTTAGATCCTGCCCTGCTGAGCTGGAGGGCTAGAAGGATGCTCTGTGACTTGGCCCCGAGTCCTCCCTGGTGCTCCTCACTGCCCCTTGGGGCTGACTGGGTTGGGCAGAGGTGTTGGCCGGGATATACGTATTTTATTATACCTGTTATTTCTTTTACAGGAGTAATAAGTCTGCTTTATGGGAGACCCCAAGTGACTCCATAAGGAGCTCAGAGATTGGTTTTATCCACCTTTGCTCCCCAGGACATTGCTGTCCCAAGCACTGGATCAGAGTGCCCAGGCGCAGGCTCCAGTGATGCATGGTGTGCATCCCAAACACGGGCCTGTGTGCTCATTTAGGGATATCCTCTGTCACTCTCCTCCTGAGTAGATGTCTCCACTGATTATATTGCTGTACACTTTAATTTTACTTTGTTATTTGCAAAAGGGAGAGGTGAAGGGAAAGACTCTCCAGGCAGCAAATATTTTGCCTCCCTTCTCCGTCAGTTGTTGAAGACAGTATTAGCCTTTCTCTGCATTGATCATTCCCCCAAGTGCTGCAGCAGTAAAGCTCCCAACAGACCTCATGTCTTATGGGCTGGCAAAGGGTATGGGTGGCTTTTCTTCATGA
Organism: Athene cunicularia; assembly: GCF_003259725.1. Lineage (NCBI taxonomy): Eukaryota > Metazoa > Chordata > Aves > Strigiformes > Strigidae > Athene > Athene cunicularia. The sequence continues at coordinate 11,158,634 of NW_020799125.1, read as the reverse complement.
TGGTGTCATGAGTCATGTTTCTAGGCTGCCACTTTCATCAGGGAACATGCCTCCACAGACTGGTCAGGTTTGTGTTTTCATTTTGGGTTGGGGTTTTTTTGAGAGGGTGAGTATTTGAAAACAATGAAGTTACTGTCTGCTTCAGTGGATTTTCTGAGCACTGCAAATCTTGTATTCCCAATAATCTGTAGGTGCCTCTTGGGTGGGTGAGATACATGCAAAACTTAGCATGTGCATGTGTACGTGTCTCCTGTGATATACGGAGCTTTGGTGCTGCAGCTGCCATTAGTGTTAATGGGCTAAAACCCTTCACATCAAGCTGAGAATATACTCCCACTAATTGTGTACCAGCCATCCCCTGGGACCTCTGTGAGAATGATGCATCCAAGGAGAGGCGCTTTGACTGATACAATGCCTTGGGATAAATAAATAAAGGGCTGAAGTTAGACGCTGGTTCAGGAAGGCTGATTCAGTGCCAGCATTATAACACTGGGAAATCAGATAACAGCGATGCCAACCTTTATCCTCTTGGTCCTGGCCTAGTCCACTGCTGCACGGTACCATCTTCTGAGCCATACATCACCACTCAGCCTCACCTTGATGATGTATGATGCCCATAGATCCTTATAGCGGGAGTGCACTCTGATGTATTGCGCCAATACATCATGGACAGGGTTCGCCTGGGTGATGTATTAGTGCCCTGAGAATGTATTACTCAAACACTGGTATTGTTCAGGGATAAAGCCAAGTCAAGGCGTGGATTCAATTTAATTACAGTGCAAATGATAGCTTGGCGCCAGGAGCACTTTGGTGCTAAGATGCTGGCACCCTGTGGAAATATGAGCTGTGGCTCTGGTGCCGTTGAGTCACATCACAGTGTACCATGAGGAGAGGCACCATATTTTAAAGGAACGGTCATTTTTCAGAGAAATATAGGAGGACAATTTTGAGGACTCTGTAGGGCGGTAGCGCAGTGTGCAAAAAGCTCTGAGCAGGCAGTGCTGGTGGGCAGCGGTGCAGGCAGGTCGCTCCTGCTTGCCTGGGAGCTGGGAACTCTCGTGGTGTAGGAGAGTGGCTCAACATTTTGGGAAGTGTGAGGGAAGTTGATTTGTTTTAGTCACCTGTGACACCGAAAATTGCTGGACCCCTCTAAGCAGTGTGAAGTACACACTGACAAGATGCTATCTTCTCACCAAGGAGATGGGCTTTGAATACAACCTTGTGTGCAAATATTTTCTGTTGGTGGTGGTAGGATATTTTGACAGCAGATTTGAAGAGATGATTCTGTAGTTTCCTTGGGCTTGCTTACATAGGTGTCATCAAAAACCTGAGGAGTAAACACACCATTAGAAGACATGCTTGATTATCTTTGGTGGGGAACTGCCAAGTGATAGAGTCCAATGAAGAGCAGCTTTGTAAAGAATCCAGAAATGAGAAAGTAATTCCTGTGACAATCTAGACTGGATGCTTGTCTTTAACTGCCCCTTCCTCTGTGCATCTATTTTTCACATCTTTTTCTGATGCTTGGTATTGTAACAAAAATGTAAATCAGCTTTACTTTAAAATCAACTTTACTTCTAAATAAGCCCCTGTAAGCTTGTCTCATTGTCAGGGATTTTTTTTTAAATAAGGAAAAGACTTGCATGTATGTTATCTGCTTTCTGTAACATCCTTTTTTTGTAATGGGACATCCCCTGGGAACACACAGACACTTGAGAATTAAGGTGAAATTTCAGAAATGATTGGATTAGTTCATCATGTCTTATGTTCCCTGGAAAGCTCAAAATATGTTATTTGAACTTCAGAAAGACACAAAATTGCTTTCTTTTTGGATACAAAAGATGAAAGTCCTTCTTCCACTAAAGTCAAGAGGATCTCTGCGCAGTCAAGATTTGACCCAGTCTCTTCCAGAAGAGTTTCTGATCATTGACTCTGAGAGATATTTGATTACTCTTTTAGAGAAATGTTTCCATTGAGCCAGGGGTAGCAAGGTGGCAGCAACACTTGGCTCGTGTTTGGTGTTCCGTATCTACAAAGCCATTTTCCAAGCACAGTAAATACAGTTTGCAGATGAGAAATTTGCAGCACAAACAGATAAAGTAACTTGTACAAGGTTACCTAACAAGCTGGTGGCAGGGCTTGGAAAAGGAGCCTGTTGGTCCAACTCACTCCTCTGACTTCCCTGTCATTATTTCATTTATTATCTTGAATTATTTGCTCCATTGTTTCAAATCAGGTGTACTCCTATCTTCTTATTGTTCATGGCTCTAAGGCTGTAATTTTTTACATTCCTATAATGGAGAGGAAAACGTGTCTTTTTTTTCCCCTTTTTTGCCATCACTTCCACTGTCAGTAACTCAGAAATGCTGATAATTCTTTATTTTTGAGTGCAGAATGAGGAAGGCTCAGTCTAATAGGCAGAAACAGTGGATGATTTCTTTGCACAGCACTACGAAGCTCCCTCTCCCATTCCTTGAATATCCTACCCCATCACAGCCACACCAGCATGGAAAACAATGCAGATACTCTTCTGTTTGGTTGCAGCTTAAAATGCAGAAGAGAAGTGCTGTGGCCAGGGACCCTGTGCTTTGCAGATCCTGGGGTTGCTGTCTTTGGAGAAGAGCATGCAGTGCTCCTGAGCATGTTCCATGGGCTTGCCAAGCTGGTGAAGAGGGCTTTAAACTAAAGCTGCTGGGCCAGGGAAACCTCAACCCATCCCACTCCTACCAGTCTGATACCAGCACCAGCAATAGATGCCCAGAGCCTGAAGGGATCACAGGTCAGCAGGAGAGCACCTGAAGGGCAGCACAAAGGAATTCCAGCCACTCCAGCCAGTAAATCGGGTTCATCAGGGCCTCTATGCAAACGCACATAGCATGGGGAATAAACAGGAGGAGCTGGAGATGTTCACACGCCTGCAGGGCTACGATCTTCTTGGCATCACGGAGATGTGGTGGGATGGCTCCTATGGCTGAAGTGTGGGGATGGAAGGACACAGGCTCTTTAGAAAGGACAGGCAGGGGAGATGAGGAGGGGGGTCACCTCTATGTCAGTGACCAGCTGGAGTGCAGGGACCTCTGCTTGGGGATGGATGAGGACCTGACTGAGAGCTTATGGGTCAGGATTAAAGGGAGGGCAGCAACAGATGTTATAGTGGGCTCTGCTAGAGGCCACCTGACCAGGAAGATCGAGTGGATGAGGCTCTCAATAGACCCAGAGGAGCAGCCTCACATTCACAAGCCCAGGACCTCATGGGGGACTTCAGACACCCCAGTATCTGTTGGGGGGACAACACAGGGAGGCACAAGCAATCCAGGAGGTTCCTGGAATGCATTGATGATAAATTCATTCTCCAAGTGATAGAGAAGCCAATGAGGAGAGGTGTAATACTGGACTTTGTTCTCATCATCAAGGAGAGGTTAGTGGGGAATGTGAAGGTCAAGGGCAGCCTTAGCTGCAGGGACCATGACATGGTGGATTTCAAGATCCTTAAGGTAGCAAGAAGGATGCACAGCAAGGTCCCTACCACAGACTTCAGGAGAGCAGACTTTGGCCTCTTCAGGGATCTGCTTGTCAGAGTGGCATGGGATAAAGCCCTGGAGGGAAGAGGGGCCCAAGAAATCTAGTTCACATTCAAGGATCACATCCTCCAAGCTCAGGAGTGATGCATCCCAACAAAGAGGAAGTCAGGCAAAAATGTCAGCAGGCCTGCATGGATGAACAAGTTGCTCCTGGACAAACTCAAACGCAAAAAGGAAGCCTACAGAGGTGGACAGGTAGCCTAGGAGGAGTTGCGAGAGACTGTCTGAGCAGCCAGGGATCAGGTTAAGAAGGTCTATGCCCTGATATAATTAAATCTGGACAGAAAACATCAATGGCAACAAGAAAAGCTTCTACAGATACTTTGGTTATAAAAGAAAGATTAGGGAAAATGTGGGCCCTCTCTGGAAGATAATGGGAGACTTGGTTACCTGAGATATGGAGAAGGCAGCTGAGGTACTCAACAACATTTTTGCCTCAGTCTTCACTGTCAAGTGCTCCAGCCACATCACCCAAGTCACAGAAGGCAAAGGCAGAGACTGGGAGAGTGAAGAACTGCCCACGGTAGGAGAAGATCAGGTTCAAGACCATCTAAGGAACCTGAAGGTGCACAAGTTCATGGGACCTGATGAGTTGTATCTGCAGGTCCTGAGGAAACTGGCAGATGAAGCGGCTCTGCCACTCTGTCAGATTTGAGAAGTCCTGGAAGTCCAGTGAAGTTCCTGCTGACCGAAAACTATGCTACAGCGCATGGAAAATAAGGAGGTGATTGGTGACAGCCAACAGGGTTTCACTAAGGGCAAATGGTGCCTGACAACATTGGCGGCCTTTACGATGGGGTTACAGTGCTGGTGGATAAAGGGAGAGCAACAAACATCATCTACCTGGACTTGTGCAAAGCTTCTGACACTGTCCCACACAACGTCCTTGTTGTCTCTGAATTGGCGAGACATGGATTTGATGGATGGACCACTCGGTGGATGAGGAATTGGCTGGATGGTCACAAAGAGTTGCAGTCAGCAGCTCCATGTCCAGGTGCAGAGCAGTGACGAGTGGCGGCCTCAGGGGTCGGGGTTGGGACCGGCGCTGTTTAACATCCTGGTTGGTGACATGGACAGTGGGATCGAGGCACCCTCAGCAAGTTCACCGATGACACCGAGCTGTGTGGTGGGGTGACACGCTGGAGGGAAGGGATGTGACATCCAGAGGGACCTGGACAGGCTGGAGAGGTGGGACATGACAACCTCATGGAGTTCAACAAGGCCAAGGGCAAGGTCCTGCCCATGGGTCAGGGCAATCCCAAGCACAAACACAGGCTGGGACATGAGTGGATGAGGGCACCCCTCCAGAGAAGGACTTGGGGTTATTAGAGGATGGAAAACTGCTTATGAGCCAGCAACGTGCACTCACAGCCCAGAAATTTGACTGTGTCCTGGGCTGCATCAAGAAAAGTGTGGCCAGCAGGTTGAGGGAGGGGATTCTCCCCCACTACTCCACTCTCATGAGACCTCACCTACTGTACTGCATCCAGCTCTGGGGTCCTCAAAATAAGAAGAATATGGACCTGGTTGAGTGGGTCCAGAGGAGGCCACAAAGATGATGAGGGGGCTGGAGCACCTCCCTTATTGGGACAGGCTGAGAGAGTTGGGGGTGTTCAGCCTGGAGAAGGCTCCAGGGAGACCTTATAGCAGCCTTCAAGTACTCTTTATCAGGGAGTGTAGTGACAGGACAAGTGGCAATGACTTTAAACTGAAAGAGGGTAGATTTAGATTAGATATGAAAAAGAAACTCTTTTCTGTAAGGGGGGTGAGGCCCTGGCACAGGTTGCCCAGAGAAGCTGTGGCTGCCCCCTCCCTGGAACGGTTCAAGGCCAGGTTGGACGGGGCTTTTTTAAAGAAATAAAGATATTTCTTTAAGGTCCCTTCCAACCCAAACCATTCTATGATTCTATGATTCCTTCAGGGTGTCCTTCCCCACATGAGAGGAAACCCACTTGTGACCCCATCTGTGCTTGACCCTAGAAGCTGTTTGTGCCTTCTCTGTTGCCTCCTTCTGTGACTGGTTCATCACCATGCTACCCCTCAGTGGGGTCTGTTGTTCATAGTGATCCTTATCATCTTGTGATAACTGTTGTAAAATTTTCTATAATTAGAATTTGCTCCTGCCCAAGTCTTCTTGCTAACTCAGCTGTTTTATTTTTAACAGAAAGGCATGTTGATGCTAAGCAGAAATATATTTTTTTTTTAAATCTCTCTATTAAACATAAAAAGATGCTGTGTCTGAGTAAAAAGAAAAGGTGCCCCTTAGATATTTTTAAAGCTTCCAAAAATAGTTTCAAGTCTGTGACAAAGCTTATTGAGCAGGAATAGTTGTGGACAGCAGTTCTATGATGGAAAGGTTCATGTCTCCATGTACTTCTGGCTGGGATCTGCAAGAAGGGAGACCGGTTGAACAAAAACCTCTAAAAGGAATTAACTGAGGGCTGCTCTTTACAAGGCTCGATAGCAGCACTGCCCAAATAGTGCAATTGTTGGTGACCTCATATGTGTTTTCCCTTCTGGGCTTGCAACTGCCCTTGAGGTTGGGAGCCCGTTTCTGCAATTGAGTCTTTGTTAGAGACCTGCAGCCCCGCTGCGAGAGCCTCCGCTGTGCAGTGACGGGGTAATCAGAAAAGGCAGTCAGTTTGCCGTCTGGTATTTTTCAGTATAGAGAGAAGGAGGAGGATTGTTAATTTTGCCTTGTATGCACAACTGATATTGAACTTGAAAAAAAAGGAAAACTTGGTTATTGTTTCTGCTGCTATACCCCTGTACCCTCTGGGTCAGAGCACAACCATATATGCAGTTGATTCAGCCTCCAGCACAACCGAGAAGGCAGAAAATTGGGAGGGTAGAGAAGCAGATGGGGGTGGGACTCTCCAAGGAGATATATTTACAAGGTTCCCAACACTTTCTTCCCCCCCCCATAGTGAGGGCTTTTGTCTCCTTACTCATTGCAAATGCCAAGCCAAGTGTTTGTGTGTTCACACCTAGTGAGAGGGGAAAAGTCTCTAGAGAACTTCTGAAAGTTATAAAAGATAAACTGATTATTATTAAAATTGCAAAGTAGTCAATGGGTGACTGCTGAACAGCTTATATGGAGAAGAAAAGACAGCATTGTAAAACAGAGGGAGATCTATTGTTTGCAGTTAGAAATAAATATTAGCTTGTTTCAATCCCAAAGTGACTGATTAGCTATGCTAAACCAGCCTGCATTTGTGTTCAAGTTCAGTGCTTACTGCAGGTGAATTTCTGCCCACATGAATGCAGGGTTTGTCAGAGGGTTGTAGCCAGTTTTGCTCTCCCATATGGCAGAGCACAGGAGGGCTGTTGCTCTCGGACTCTATCAGTTCTCTTACCAGAACAGGGGTTGGGCAGCAGATTAAGATTTGAGGCTCAATTCTTATCTCTCCTGTAAATATCTTGCGTGCCCTGAAGAAAATTGGTTTATTGCTTTCAGCCTTGATTCCCCACCTGTAAAAGTGGGAAAAGATATTTCCTTTGTGCCTCACTTATTTATATGGGCATCTCTTTCATGATGGATTCTCTTCCTATCTGTTTGGTACTGTGCTCGGTGCCGTGAGGTCTCATTCCTTCCTCAGAACTCTAGAGAGCAGTTTATATTGCAGCAATCCTTGTAACTATCAGTACAATAACCTGCCTGAGATGCTGGTGCTTTAGATAGAATTTGAATGTAAAGCTTGCCTGGGTTTGGTGGCTGTCCTCTGCCCGTAGCTGTCAACATGCACCAGCGACTGTCAGGATGAATGATGGATTAACAAACGTGTAATGATTTAGTCCCTCTCCAGGAACAAGCAATACTGTCTGAGTGACATGCATTCCAGATATGCAGAGAAGAGGGACGTGTGGCATTGTCTCACTCAATAACAGGATCTGGCAACTGGAGAAAACAATGTTTTTCACCCATTACAATGTGCATATGTATGTGGACCCTAGAAAATGCAGACTGGAGACATGAAGTTCTGGTTTAATTTGTTTTTTTTTTTTAATCCGAGGGTCTGATTTGGCAGCAGAATGTGAAACTTCCAAGCTGAAAGGCGTCATGCTCTGGGTTTTTTTTCCCAGATGATGTTAGTGAGGGACCAGCTGGGTTCACTGGACTCCACAAGATACTTCTGTTTATGGATGAAGCCATGCAGATGGGGATCAAAGGTTGTGTATAGCTGCTGTAGAGCACGCTGGGGCTGAGAGAGGTCAGGCACCAGAGATTAATTTCTTGGCTGGTTAGAGCCAAGGTTTAATAGCAGACTTGGAAAGGACAGTGATTGAGTTTACTGCTAGCAGAACCTATAGTTCAGGTCAAGTAAAAAGAAGGAGCTAAGGGGCTCTGCGTGTTGGTTGCAAGAGTAAGTCTAATGGCTTAACAATATGTGGCCTCCACAAGACGTATGAGAGTTGCTGTCACTAGTGAGCTCCGCGCCGCTGTGCTGGGGCAGGGGGTAGCGCGGGGAGACGCACCCCTTGTGTCTGGTACATCACCTTTAACAAAGGCAGCGTTTCTGGGGCTAGGCTAATGCTCACAGCGAGGCAAAGCAAACACACAAAGGAAGCCTTGTTAATTCTGAAAGTGAAGAAGAAAAAAAGGAAAACATCAGTGTTTCCTAAATAGGGAAAATGGTGTATTTCAGGTGCAATGGGGGAGATGTATTTTCTTCTTAGTTTTCTGAATTGCATACTTCAACACCCCATGTAGATCACAAATTTCCCAGGATCAGGGCTAGAAGAACTATTTTGGCTCAATTAAGAACTGATTTTGAAGCCGAGATTAAACTGTACTCTGACTTTAACTGTATTCCATCTTTTCATGCTACTATTCCATTATACTTTTTTTTTTTTTTTTTTTTACAGTTGTGTCCTTTATTTATGTAACCTATTTAATTGTATCTAATTTCATTGTGGTATACCCCTTCCTGCTTTTATTTTTATTTCTTTATTTTAGATCATGGATAACAAAAACCTAACAAGGAGAACTGGCTTTGAATTTTCATATTTTATTTTGACTGAGGTTCTATGTCATTATAAATATGTCTTAGGGTAAAGAATTTTGCAAATAATTTCAGATTGTTATCTCTTTGAAGGAGGAAGCCTCGCTGTGTGCAGAAGAGACTTAGTGCTGGTCATAGCCTGCCAGCTTGGTCCTATGGACCTCAGACCAAAATCTGCAGGAAGAAAGTTTGTCTTTCATTTGGTTTTTGATTTGATTTTGATTTGTCCTGGAGTTCCCAGAGAAGAGGAAAACTGGGATAATATCACAGGCAGGACATGACCACAATACATGTAATACTATCAGAATATGTATATCTCAGCTATGCAGAAAGCATCAGTTTGACTCCATGTCAGATATTCCTCTTTCTGTGGTGCTGAGTCAACTGTTCATTGAATTTCCTATTAAAACACTTTCCTAACTGGTCCTGCCTTAAATTCTCTTCCTTGGAAGTCTCCTGGTTCATGTGAAATTTTGCTTTTCCTCCACCTCTATGTGTTTTTTTCTCAGGAAAGTAACAGAAGCTGCACCAAATGTGAACTGAGTGACATGGATTTGCTGATTAGGCACAGATGGGATTCCTCTCCCAAAGTGCTCTTGTGTTGTCTCCATCCATTAAACTTGCTACAAAAGCTATTGACACGACTCTGCAGTCTCTCCTGTTAGAGTTATTCTACTCTTTTTAGAAGTAAATGCTTCTTGGGTTGCAGAGAATGACCCGATCATGTAGTGATTAGGATCCTCACCAGAGATTTGGACCTCTGCTTCAAATCAATTGCAGAGAGGCATTTCTTGTCTCAGGGGGTTGCTGTGCTGAATTCATGGTGACCTTCAGATCTCTTAAGACATTCTTCTGAAAGGTTTCTGGATTTGCCATCATGTAAAGTGAGAAAAACAGGTTTGGTTCTGTTTTTTTTTTTTTAATTTGTTTGCAGGTTGCCCAGTTCAAATTAGCAACACGCAAGGAGCTTGGATGCTTCTTTGGAAGCCATTAATATCATGTTATGTTTTGTCTTTCACGGAAAGGAATTTTTGAGAGGATTTTTAATCTTGTGAATTAAATCTTGAATCAGTCTCTAGATCTGGGCCTGATCTGTAGCAGTAGAAGGGGCAGATTACCCCAGGTTTGCCTGCTGCAGGCCCTGTTACTCTTCCAGGGCATCCTGCAGTAGCTGTCAAGGCAGGACAGCAGCTGATGGAGCTGGGTCTGCTTCGTGCCAGCTCTGATTTTGCTAGTTTTCAATGACATGTCATCTTTAATATTTATTTCTTCTTTCTCTAGGACCTGAGTGTTCCAGCTGGGTTTCTCTAACAGAGATGCCAACATGCTTTTTCACCAGAACTGGGTGAAATACCTGAGTTCTTAGGGACTGAAGGAAATCTCAGGGACAAACAGATACACCACTGCTTTGCTGACTGTGTGCCAGGTTTGAAAGCCGTGGTAAGTTACTCTTCCTTGGATTTTTCACTTTTTGTTCACCTTGTTTAGGCATTACAAAATCATTTATGATTTCTCCTCTGCATTTTCTTTTGTGTTTTTTATTTTCCTATAGGAGAAAAACTACACAATGGAGATGAAAGCATCTCCACTCCAGATGCTGACAGTCCCTGACCTGACCCACCTAAAACCAACCCACAGCCTGTGCCCCTGAACTGCTGTTCAAACACGGCATCCCTCTGTAGGATCATGCAGTTATGATGGTATTTAAGGAAGTCATATTGTATTAGAAAGGGAATTCAGTATATACATGATTTTACTAATTCGAATGCAGAGAATGGCACTGCTGTGGAAAAGTCAGAGCCCTGCCTGTGAGGGGATCTGAATATATTGAAAGATGGAGATAAGCAGCATTCTGATTTTGCTGCTATACTGCCCCTTCTCAAACCAAAATCAGCCCAGTTTTATCAGTCTTTTAGTCCTATCTCAGTTAGGCTTCTATTTAATTTCAAATGTGTATTACACAAAAAACAAAGCAGGATAGCATAATATGTGGTAGAAAGGATGCTTTTAAGAAGACATAGCTTGCTCTCTTTGCCCTGTGGATTGTCCTGCATGTTCTCCCTCTGCTTGTATCACCCAGTTTCATGAGCAGGACTCAAAGTTTGGGATTTAGCACCTCTGTCAAAGTTTTTGGTGACATGAGCAGATGCATTAAGGTGCTTTCCTGCAAATTCTCCTCTAATTGCTCCAAGTGCTGTGGCCATCAAGCAGAAATCCAGTTGGTAAACTCTGCAGCTTGTGGACAACTTTTCTTGCCAACCATGCATTACGGAGGGCTAATTGTAAAAGTGGTGCACCTGCTGGCTCCCTTGGTGGCTGGAACCAACAGGAAAAAAAATAGTAATTTATTAATGATCGAGTCACAAATAGTAATGAAAACAATAGGAGCATCTGAAGGAAGCGCTGCCGGGGGCAGAGGTGCAGGTGCTCTGTGCCCTGAACAGGCTTGTCGGCATTTTTATAAAGCTACTTTACAGCCCTTATCAATTTCCTACTGCTTTCTGTGTACCCCCTGCCCCTTTGCAAATGTTTTGCCTGCACAACAGGCTCAGCATTTCTTGTTGTAGGTGATAAAATAGCTGTCACCCTGTGGAGGGAGAAAAGAGGCAAAAAATAAAAACGTTAGGTCCAAAGAAGCAAAGCAGAGGAATGCATTTCAGAGCAAACAAACGAGTGCCAATGGAGCCGCTGAGTCGGCACAGGGAGAGCGATGATGGGATCTTAGCTGAGGAATGCTAAAAGATTTGGGGTAACAAATGCTGGAGGGCAGGAGAGACTCATTCCTTAAACTGAAGCTGTTCTTTGTGTGTAGCCTTGGATTTCAGAGGTGACTGGCCCACATACACACCTCAGCCAACAGCATCCATAAGGACTTTGGGATTTAGTGCATGTCTCTGAAAATCTCAGCCATAAGTTAAATAACTACATTACATTGGCAAGCCTAAGATTAGCTTTTTTTCTTAAGTAGGCAGAGAAGAAAGTGGTGCAAATTTTTGGCAACCACCTTCTACCTTTTGACTACTTAAGCAGTCATAAGACATGGTCATGCTGTCTCTTAAAATACAGTGGCTCTTGGAATACGGGGATAATACAACTAATAAGCATAAATGACTGTACAATCTTTGAGAAAAAGAGTATGATGACCTAAGGAACTAATCTGTTGTGGCTTTCACCACTGGTGCACAGCACTACAGTGGCAGCTGATCGCAAGTTGCAGAAGGACCAAAAAGCAATCAGGTCATGGTAGACTCTCATCATGCCCAGGAACAAGGTTGGAGATAACATGATAGGTGTAATCTTAATGTTTGCCTTCCCTCTGTTTTGGCCATCGCACGTAGCTTTAACATGTTACTTCCCCATGATAGGAAGCCTGAACACAGACATCTGCTTCATGCTTCATCTTCATTCTGTGAGTGGTGGGTAGTGTCTGCAATGCTTTTCAGGGCTACATCTGTTAATATTAGAACTTAATTGAGCTTTCAATGAAGGAATGCTGCACTAAGTGGAAAATTCTGGCACTGTCATGGTTTAAGTACTCATACATGGACATTTACCACAGCTTAGGTGGGATTTGGAAACTTTTTAGACTATGGCAACTTGCTTGTGTGTCTGAGCCTATAGACTGATAGACAAAATTCTGTGGGTCTAAAAATTATCATTTCTCAAAATGTTGCAGGTGTAGAAGTCTCAGCAGAAAGGAATCAAACTGCGAAGTCAGTCTGGGTCTGTACCAAATCTGTATTGGTTCCATGTCCTGCATTTACTACTATTACAAGGTCTAGTAAGGTAGTGAGCACAGCAGCCACCGCAGAGTAGCTGTGACTGCCTGACCAGTGAGCACGGTGGCCTAATATTTCCCAACATTTCACTGCCTATCCTCTATTCAAGGGAGCAGAAGAGATACTCCCCATTTAACCTGATTTTAGTGGAAAGAGGGAGCAGAGCCTGAATATCTCTAAGAGATTTAACAATGTGTCTCCCCTTCAATGGGCCAGATGTAATTCTTCCTATAGCTGAGCTGCTCTGCCCAAGGGCAGTTAAGTCAAAGAACCAAAAGCACCATAGTGCTCTGCATCGAAAGAGGAGTTGGTTTGCCTCCTTTTTTTGTTATTATTATTATTGTTGCTGATCCTTCATTCAGGAGCTTCTGAACAAGTACTTTCAAGTACTAAAAAAATATTTTTTTTTTTCTTCATTCTTCTCTCATTCCCTCCTTCCTCCCCCAAATCCCAAACCCTCAGACAAACGCCACCAATTTGTAAGACTGACTTAAAGCACATAGTTATTTGCCTTAGGGAAGCTTTTAAAGGAAGCTTCACCTTTTAAAGTTCTTTTTCCTTAGGAACTAGGAATCTTTCCCTGTAAAGATAGCTCAAATCCTTGTGAATTAGCTTGACTTCAGAAGGTGTGTATTTTAAGAACCATGCCTAATCCTGTGAAAGCAGTGCTAAGAATGAAGAGTTGGCAATATTAATTATTGCTTGGTGATTTGAGGGGGAACCTGCATGAAGTGTGGCAGTGTTAACACGACTATGATGGCATGCAGCGTGATACATGAGGAAAGGTGAAGGCAAGGCTACTATATCCCCATAATATTGAATCTCTAATAACTTACAGTCACCATTTGCTGTCTGCAAAATTAACCTCTTGTCTCCTCCAGCCCGTGAATTGGGTGCACAGTACAGGTTTGTAAGCTTCTCTATTGAAATATGTCCCTGCAAAGTTGTCCATCAGAACTCCTGCTGTTTTCTGTAGAGTATTATTAATAAAGTTCTCCGTAGCAGAAATGGGACCCTTTTAGAGCTCAGATAAGGTATTTTCCCTGTTAACCAGCTGGGCTGTTTGGCTGTGGACAAATGCAGTGATGAATGATGGGTCAAGGATGGAGCAGGCTGATTTCTCTCCAAGCTTGACCTTGTCTCTGGTCTGACACCTGAAATGACAGATGCATTAAGAAGTTATTTATTTAGGGGAGCTGCAGTGCATCGTACCCTTGGCAAGGTAGCACCTAGTTTTGTAAGAATGTTAGAATAAAGGCTGCCTGAACCGTTCCCTCCACGTGTGCTGCTTCATGTGCTGCTTGCTTTCTACATGCAGCTGCTGTGAAGGCAAGCAGACAACCCTGTGCATTTGTCAGCAATACTCTGTGAGCTGAAAGGCAAAAAAAGAAGTGGGGTAACTAACTATGAAAATGCACCTGAAGGTTTCTGGGCTGTTAAAAGCCCAATGTTCTGGATAAAATGCAGCACTCAGGATTAAAGGACTCCTGCTGTTCAGCTTCTTATGGCCTTAGTGCACTTGGGAGAATTTTTTGTGTGTGACTTCTGGATTCTTTGTAACTTGTTGAACTGTGGCCCACCTCAGTCTTCGCTGTAGCTGAAACTAAAGGAACAGTTTTGCTTTTTACCTTGATATTGTGGAACATGTGTGTGGATGGGTAGGCAAGCTGCATCCCCTGAGCAGTCACACTTCATTTTTGGGAAATCAATTATTGCTGAAAGGCGAGAGACCTCAGCCTAAATCTACAGAAAAATGCATGCATAACCCCTCATGCTTCTACATTTATCTGCCTGACCTTTTGCTGCAAGCATAAAAGCTGTTTGTATTTTTAAACCAGACCTTTATTTAGAGAAATATCCTTGCCTATATACACAACTGCTGACATGTGGCCAAGTGGGCATGTTACGTCCTCCTGACTCTTGTCTATGTATGGATTAATTTGTAGTTCAAGGTTCATGGAAGAGGCCATGTGCTGTGATTCTGCATCCTTTAGGAGTACTGGATTATGGAGCACCATGGAAAACCAAAGAGATGTCACTGACAAACACTGTAAGTGTGTTGATCTCAACAGAATTACAGCATTGATTCCAGCTCTGAATATATGCCATCTCTCCTCCTTCTCCTCTCCCCCAAATAAAACCCCTTTGAAACAACTGCAGTAGAAATGGTAAAATATATGGAAAAGCCCATTTTCCATGATGGGACTGTTGGAAGAGTTGGATGTTGGTGTGCATCCGACTCACATTACCTTTGGTGACAGACTGCAGCCATATTCGAGTGATTTCACAAGTCCTTTCTATGACGGTCCAATTCAAATTGATGTGTGCAGTAAATCTGCAGTATTTTCACAGCATTTTATATGTCTGTTACTTTCAGGATTCTGGTGGCTAGGTCTAGTATGTAGATGAAGCTTGCCTGAAGGCAGCATCTGCAAGGTTTTTCCAGCAGAAAAATGAATGATCTGGTATAATGAATGATTTTGTCTAGTACCAAAGAAAAAGTGTGGCAGCTGTGCACTTCATATCCAGTATTGATTGCAAGAACACTTGTTAATTTGTGAGATGCAGGAAATTCCAGCCAAGGTTAGGAGGGCTTGACTACACTGCTCCCTTAATGTAGCTGTGACTCCTATTGCCTTCAAAGTGGTTCGGATCAGGCTGTAAATAGCCAAAATTCAAACCTGAATTACCTAGCTATGGAAGTACGTTGTCACAGGCTCTCCTTCTCCTGGTGTAATACGAGTGTGCTGAACAATGGAAAAGTTGCTCAGAACTAGCAACATCAGTATTTCTTGACTTAACGTGAGTGGCCTCAACTGGTGAGGGCTCACTTGCAGTTCAGCAAGGAAAAATGGAGATGTCCTGTTCCTGTTTTGTTTCTGCTTAAAGGTTTGATTTTTGGGGGGTTTGGGGGGAATGTAGGGTGCACAGCAGATGTGGGCTATGTTCTTAACTTAGCACAACAAAGGATGGAGTTGGGGCAGGGGGAGGGGAGGGAGAAGGTGTGTTTTCCACAGTGGCCTGTTTAAAACATTACAAGCAACCTCTCTTCCATCATGAGTCCTGGTTTAAAACTACCGCCCTGGGGCATAAAAATCAACTCCTAACAACTTCCAGTGGGACCACTATTCCATCAATGTTCCCATCAAATGTTGACTCCATGATTAATATTCACCCTCTTTCTTCGTTAATCATCAGTCTTCATTCATTTTTTTGTAACTTCCTGCTGACAAGGGTACTGTTCATAGAGCAGCTGGTAGGGAAAACAGAAAGAGCTGAACTGCTGTACACAAGCTGTGAAGGGAAAAAGCCACCTCGGTGCAGTGTGTCAGCTCAAAATGATTCCTAAAGACGCAATTTTTTCCTCGTCCTAGAAGCAGTTGGGCTGAATTTTCAGTAGTCTTTGTGAGATGGGACCTTAGAACGACCCATAATTACTATTGCACAGTTTTACCTTGAGTCACAGCACCCAGTAATTTAGAGAAGGAACTACAGTAAGGCAGAACAAACTGCCAGAATTTGGCTCATCAGAATAAATCTGTGCGTGATCCAAAAGTAGTTTTGCAATTAACACTTTCACTGCAATTTGTAAATTGGAAGTCCACTCCCAGCTTTGCCACAGACTACCTGAATGACACTGCACATGACACTGAATCTCCTCCTCACAGCCCGACCTACTAATTGAGAACAGTTACTGATTTTTCACTTGTCCTGTCTCTTGGGGCAGTTGAAAATGTCCATCCTGCAGAGAAAGGACTCCCTGACTGTTGTCCAAGACACTCTATAAACATTTGAGTTCAGTAAGCACAGGGGCAGATATGCACTCCTAAAATAGATGTTGCATGTTAATCTAATTTCTAGAAAGCATTATGGCACTTGCTGTGATCTCTCTCAACTCTGGTAACTTCATGCAGAGATCTGGAGGCTGTATTCCCCAGACTTAGACTTTATCCCTTGAGACGCTTTGTAGCATGCTTTGATTTGTTTGATAGAAATGCTGAATAAGCTGCCTTACCATTGTGATTGTGGTAATATAAGAAATAAAGAAGCATCAAAAAGAGAAATATTTGAGTTATAAAATCTAAAGTGTTTGGTCCTCTCAGGCACATCAGAAATTCTGTATGAGTCAACATTTAGAACAATGAATTGGACATTAGGTCAACAAAGTCAAAATTCACAGGACATCTCGCTGGTAAGAGGAAGATTTGTGTGTTACGCCTTTTTTCCCTAGTGAGCTGATGGCACTTGTGTAAACAGCTCCCTCAGTGTAGGTTTGTTGGATGCAAGACTAAGGGCCGTCCCACGTCAGTGGGATGGTGATGGCTGGCAGAACTTTGCTGGGAGTCTATCTTCTGCTTCTCCAAGGAAGAAGGATCGCCTTCAGTCTCAGTTTTTCTTTATTGTTTCCTTTCAGGGATGATTTCATTACACTGGCATTTTCTGCCTCTTTCCCATATACAGCACACTTCTCACAAGGGTCAGGAGCTGTGCTTGGAGGACCCTGCCTTATTAGAGCATGTTTCCTTTCTACTTCAGGCAAGCATGGATAGTCCTTGATTTGAGTAATACATTTATTCAACATCCACACTAAAAAAAGTCTTGCCCTGTGTATCTGTAGTATTCATCGATTGGCAGTAATAGCAAATGTCTGTGTACTTCCAAACACAGCAACACCTAATGCAACTTTTCTGGGGGGAAAAAGGGAAAAAACACACAAGTGTTATTGTTTCATTGTATAAAACAATATTGCCTTGAGTGCAGGGCTTGTACTTCTTTGCTTGTTTTCTGCTAACTTTTTTAGAATTAAAACGTAATTTTAATTCTAAATTAAAGATAAGGATGATAAGAAAGAAAACTTGCTCAGTATGAACTGCATCTTTCACAACAGATAAAGAAATGATTGAAGATGGTAGGGATCTTGTATCATTTGTGAAAGCATGATATATTCAAGAAAGGTCAATAAATAGACAGCAAAATGACAGACTGTTTCAGTGCAGGGCTGAGGCAGTGCCCACTTTAATTTTGCTGCTTCAAGTCAAACCGGAACAACCTTTGCTGCAGAAATAATTAAAAAATGCAGATCCTAACAAATTTTGGATTGAAAACATTTTAAAAGACATTTTTTAAAGTTACAGTAAAAATGTTTGCATTTCTATAAGCCAAAATTACGCTAAATCTCCATTAATATTTTTTCCCCCTGCTCTTCTAGGGAGAATTTGTCACCACTGTAAGTGTTTAAAAGCTTTCTCTCTTTATGTTTCCAGTATTTTCCCCTACAAGTTAAGTAATGCTGTGCAGGCATACTTCATTTTTCTCTCTCCCTTCATTTTCCAATTTGTTGTTTCACCAAAATCTTTTCAAAACTTCCTCTACATTTTGAAACCTCATTTGCCATTAAGAAAAATGGAGCATTAAAAAAATTGAAACATTTGGATATGATTCTGCATGGAGGAAAAAAAGGGCAGCATTCAGTTCACTGCGTTAGATGAAGTGAAAGAAAACATAAGAACCCCTTTCAGCATTCACAGAAAGGGTTTAAAATTGATGGCAGAAACTTTACATTATTAATTGAAAGCATTGCACAGGAAGCATTTTAGGGTTGGATTTTTTGTTTATGAAAATAGGGGGTTTGTATCTTGTATAGTTTTTATTCCTCCTTCTTCACCAATTCCAGCTAAATGTCAGTATTGGAAGATTTTTCTCTGACATCCTTTGCTTTTCTGTCAGTTTTGTGTCTTGATATTTCCTGTTTCCAAATCTAAGACAATTTATTTGATATCAGAGAGAGTATTTCACTGGTTTTTATTTACTGATTCAGGAGATGGAGTAAGAGGATATACTGTTGCTGTAATCGCATGCACAGACTGATTACACACCAGCTCGGTATCTAATTTATATACTCCTTTCTTACTAAATTAGTGTGAACAACTGCCGAAGCCTGCTGGGAATGTGCAAGTGGCTACATGTAAGTATTGTCATTTCTTACACAAATTTGGATCCATATTTTGCCAGTGTTTTCCAAAATGTAGATTACTAATGAGGTGGAGGTATAATAGCTCCAATGCTGATCAACATATCTGTAACATTTATGTAAGACATAAGCAAGGCTCATCCTATTGTTTTAGAAGAAGAAAAAAATGACCAGGAAATTCGGACAATCCAGCATCAGTGGTCTCATTACCAGCTGGGTGTTTTTTTTTATTCTTTAATAGATGTTTTGGGTTAGAATAATCTTCTTTTCTCTTTGTATCCTGACAATTGAAAGTTGCATCCTGACAACTGAAAGCTGCCTGGGCATTAGCTTCCAAAATCTGCACCCATCTTAATTCAAGGAAGTTGCTTCTGTCCTAGCATGTCCCTCACCCACTGTACAACTGTGGCGAAACCCTTTTCCTTTCCCTCATCTTTGCCTCAGTTTCCCCATTTAGAAAACCACTAGGGCTTCAGCTCTGCATGTGAAGTGATTAAGGCTTAAATGAGGAAAGATTTGAAGGTGCTGATGCACCATCACTTGAGCAATAATATACCTTTTGTCCTATAGGAATAGTGTAGTGTCATTTTAAATGGATTAAACTCTTTCATCTTCCAGAGATATTTATCAGTTTTGCATTCAGAAAGCAGTTGGAACAGCAGTAGATAACTCCATTGACCTGTGTGAGGGGTCCACTAACATACAAACCAGCACGTTATCCCTTTAATTACTACAATTGTAGATCATAGTTAATATTATTTTTTGGACAGGAAATAATAGTGGGAGCTCAGAGGGCAATTTTGTTTGATTGCCCTCCTCCATTACCCCAGAGATTGTTTGCTGCAGTATAAATAGTGTGAGTAGGAAAGTGCGGTTCACCATCTCACGTAATACAAGACTGCAGTAGCCACTGTTAAAATAAAACCAGCCTAAGCCATTCTTAGCCCAGCACTGGGAAGAGCTGCCATTAGCTGCAGAGAACAGTTAAGCTCTGTTATACACAAGTGGCTGGACCTTGGAGACTACCCTGGGCTGGGCCTACTCGCTGATCCTTTCTTGGCAGAGAAGGGCTGGAAGGGGAGCACTGGGGTACCCCTGCGTGGTCGTACAGCAGCGGCACGGCCCCATGGCTCGCGGGGCTTCACGATGCCCTGCACCCTGCGTGGGCCTGAGAAGGTGAGGCACCAGCTACAGGGAGGAAATGTGTTCAAGTGAAAAAAATGATAGGGGAATTAGGAATGATTTTTGTTAGGTGTTTATTTTTTGAGCACTGGGCTGTTCCCCACTAGACTTCTTAAGGAGGAAAACAAAATTACCCTGTAAATACTTCCCTATCACTAAGACCTGTGAATAGAGAAAACAGCACATCAATGCTCATCAGCAAGGGCAAGACCTTTATGTCAATGTTCATTGGTGGAACAAATGTGCTGCGGTACCTCCCTGGGGCTGTAAATACCCCCATTGTGCTCATGCAGGAAGGGCTGTTGCCCGAGGTGGCAGGGCAGCCTTACTGGGAAACCTGGATTAGTGTAAATAAAGCCAACCCGTTCCTTCCTCCTTGCCAATCACACTTCTTCAGAAACCCCAAATACTGTCGAAGCATCATGTAGGAGAGGCAGCAAGGCTGGTCACCTGGCTCTTTTTATGCTGCTCCTTTTCTCAGTGTGAGGCAGCAGGAAGAGACATCTGACCACCGCCACAGATGTGCGCCACAGCTGTGCTTTCTGTGGAAGAACCAGGGGTGTACTTCAAGCCAAAGGGCAGCAATCCCATCCAAGCTCCCCCCCACATCTGCAAAGCCTGAGCACACCAGCAGTTACTGGGCAGCGAGCTGGGATGTGGACCCACAGTGTGTCAGCCCTGTGTGTGCTGCTGCTCGGTGGAGCTGGCTTACCAAAGGAGTGATGTACCCTGTAGTAAATGCCACACAACTTGGAGGAAGCACATGCAGCTTGCAGTCACTGTGGCAAACTTGTGGTTCTCCTCCATCTCTCTATGGGCAGATCATAAGGTACCCGGTTTATCTTCCTGCTAAGCTGCTCTAACCCAGGTTGCTGTGGGAGCGCAAAGCTCTTGCATTTATCAGCATTAAATAAGAAGCAATAAGCTCTTGGCTGCACTGTGAAGAGCTTTCCTTTCCTGGGTAGTAAATCTGCAGTAACTCTCTCTTACAGTTTTATTGAGGGTTATCAAGTGTTTATTCAAAAGGCATTTCCGTGCATTCAACGTTCTAGTTGGGCAATGAGTGGTAATGTTCTCTCTGGACAGACTATTATTGCTCTGGTAAAAGTTGCTCTGTTTAGTCAATAGACTGTCCACATTGCTAATTTACTGGGTGGAGAGAGGAAGTAGGACTGTATTGGCATATGGTTTCTACTAAATGGAGTTTGAACTATGTCACTTCTAGAATCAGATTCCCCAGAACGCCTGGAACAGGTCCTGTGCTGTCTTGAAAAACACTGTAAGACAAGAAAAACTGTATAGGGACAAATCTCCTTTCAAGATTGCTCAGCCTGCATCTGCACAACATGCAAGAAGCCAAGCCACTGCCTTTCTTGTGTGTCATGGCTGAGTTTGAGCCCAGACATCAGTCCTCAAATAACAAGTGCTACAGAGGTGCCCATTGCTGAAGATGGTGCCTGCTGCTTGCCGGCCCCATGCAGCGTGAGCATGCTCCACTGCTGTGGTGCAAGGAGTGTTTAAGGAAGGTCCTCATAGCCTGGATTCAAACCAGAAACTGTTAATTAACATGGTGGTTTAGAATGAAATCCCTTTCTAGGGACATCTGGAAACCTGGAATGGGCACTGGGAGGAAGCGTGTGTAGGGGGCATCATGTTGGAGGTTGACTTGGTTTATTCAGAGAAAATAAGTTAATTTTGCATTTGGTCTGCCTCTTCTTTTGGCTACAGGTTGTTGGGATAAAGAAGTCAGAAATGAGGTGGTCAAATAATAGGGACTGGAAAGGAGTCACCCAGACTTGCCATGTAACAACACGTTATTTTGGACATAGCAAAAGCAGGCTTACAACTGAGTGAAGTGTGACCTACGTGTGGCTGTGCCTCTGCTCATGCCTGCTGTGCTCTCGTGTCTCTCCTGCTGTCAAGGCCTTCTTCCTGCACAGGATGAGCTCCTGCTCCTTCCTCAGAGGGAGGTAGAGGAGGAGGAGGGGTGGTTCAGCCATGCTGATCCAATGTGCACCTGGACAGCTGGTACTTCTCACAGTGCTTTCATTTTAAAGTTATCCATCATGCTCAGGGGATCACATCCAGGCCCTGAATTGCAGAACTGGCACCTTGGGAAGTGTTCAGCTGTGAAAACTGTCTTGGCAGGACAGCTTTGCCATATTAAAAAAAAAATGCTTTGACTTTCTTATTTTTAAAAGGTAAAGTAAATGAAAGAGGCTGAGTGAACTCGCAGGCATTTTAGTGGATATATGGCTCTCCTATGCCCCGCTGTCGGATGGACACAGGAAAGTCTGACCCAGGTGAATAGGTTTGGCATGGATATGAATGGACAGACTGTTGCATCTGCAAACTGCATGTCTTAAGAACTGTCCTCCAGTGTTGTGTTGAACTTTAGTCTCCAAGTGATGTGTGCATCTCCATGGCAGAATGGATCAGTGAAATGGTTCTTAGGTCAGAGGTGCAAACTTCAGAGCTGAGGTTTTGATTGTGGCTGAGGACCACTTGGTGGATGAGGAATTTGCCGGGTGGTTGCACTAAGAGAGTTGTGGTCAATGGCTCAATGCCCAAGTGGAGAGCAGTGACGAGTGGCGTCCTCGGGTCGGGGTTGGGACCGGCGCTGTTTAACATCCTGGTTGGTGACATGGACAGTGGGATCGAGGCACCCTCAGCAAGTTCACCGATGACACCGAGCTGTGTGGTGGGGTGACACGCTGGAGGGAAGTGATGTGCCATCCGGAGGGACCTGGACAGGCTGGAGAGGTGGGACATGCCAACCTCATTGAGTTCAACAAGGCCAAGGGCAAGGTCCTGCACATGGGTCAGGGCAATCCCAAACACAAACACAGGCTGGGACATGAGTGGATTGAGACCAGCCCTGCGGAGAAGGACTTGGGGGTGTGGTTGACAAGAAGCACAACATGACCCAGCATCTACACTTGCAGCCCAGAAGTCCAACCGTGTCCTGGGCTGCATCAAGAGAGGTGTGGCCAGCAGGGCAAGGGAGGGGATTCTTCCCCTGTACCCATGGCAGGATTCAAGGCCAGGCTGGACGGAGCTTTGAGCAACCTGATCTAGTGGAATGTGTCCCTGCCCATGGCAGGGGGTTGGAACTGGGTGATCTTTAAGGTTCCTTCTAATCCAAACCATTCTGTGATTCTACAATGTTTTTCAAAAGTAAAATAAAAAAGCACAGTTGATGATATTGGGATCACAGCCATTGACTTAATATGTGGCTGCAATTATGAAAGAAATTAGAACTGAGTTCATCAAGTCATTTATATCAGCAGAAGTAGAGCAAAGTCTAACATCCTC
Source organism: Athene cunicularia (assembly GCF_003259725.1). Classification (NCBI taxonomy): domain Eukaryota; kingdom Metazoa; phylum Chordata; class Aves; order Strigiformes; family Strigidae; genus Athene; species Athene cunicularia. The sequence goes on along the minus strand of NW_020799125.1, from coordinate 11,135,803 downwards.
ACAAAGAAGGGATAATTCAACAGAAATCTTACTGCTAAAGGCCATAATTATAACTGAGCAGTTTAATCTTGTACCATGTCTTGATTTAGCCTCCAGGTTTGGCCTTTTGTCCCTGCCCACAGGCTTTGTGTACACAGTTGGCACATGTGGCAAGGTCTCATGTCTTTCTTCTAAAGATAAGAGAAAAATATAGTGGAGCCTTCAGTTCTATTTTTTTTTCTATGTGATGGTGTAAGAAGAGCTGACTTGAAATTTGTCCCTTTTGTCTTTTTTTCCATATAGTTTGTTTGTGGTTTAATTATTATGACATTTTCCCTGCAGATAGTGATGCTTGGGGAATCTGGTAATACTTAACAAAAATAAAAAAAAGAAAAGGAACCTGTCTGCCAAGCAGAAAGTAATTAAGGATCCTGGAACACACAGAGGGCAATAAAGTTATTGAAGGAACAGTATTCATTAAGCAAGATAAAGCACAGCGGGGCATGCATTCCTGGCCCTATCCATTGTGCCCTACACAACATCAGATATTCAAGGGCTAACACGGTAGTGCTACATGCAGGATGGTGTAAGGCTGCAAGCTGGAAGCCAGAGGAACAGAGCACTAATGAGTGGAAAACCCAAACTGCACAATCTCACTGCTCTTCTTAATCAGCCCTTGTTTAAAGTTCGGCAGTTGGCTGAACAAATAATGCCCAACATTCTTAGCCTAAACTTGCTCTTCAACATTATTCTAGTACAGTGTTTTTGCACATATGAGTAATAGCCCTCAGTAAGCATTTGTTGCTCTGTTAGAGATTTGTTAAATTCTGACTGGCTTGTACAATATTGTCTCCATTTCTGAACACATACCTGTACAAAACAGAGCAAGAAAACAGAAATAAAACATGCAACTCCAAACTCTGGTTTTACAAGTTCAGTTTCTTCAAACATGCACATAGAAATCCTTTAGTTAGTGTCTTCAGTCAAGCTGCAGTAACACAAACTCTCAAGAAACTCTAGGAAACATTTACTCTATAACATGACAGCTCTAATTCTGGGGCAGGCCATGCCCCACCCCAGAAGCTGCTGCATTTCCCTACTGATTGAAAAGATCTCAGGTGCATTGTAAAGGCCTTCAGAATCATCCATTTGTATCCAAAACTTTCTCTTAAATAACTATGGTTGTCACTGCAGTATTTAGTTTTCTCACACTGCCACAACATAGGAAGTTGTTATTATTCCCACTTTACAGTGACAGAAAATTGTCTTGTTCAAAGTCACACAGAAAGTATGTGGCAGGAATGGGAAGTGGAGCCAAGTCTCCCAGCCCTCGTCATACCCTAGTTACTGATCTCCTTCATCATGACCTAAGCAATTCGGGGATTTTATTCCTTTGTTTCTTTTTCTTCCTGTCCTCAGAATATATTTAGGTTTTATTTTAAACCTTTTCCGTTCAGCCCATAAGGCTAGAAACTTCCTTTGACCCACAAATACACATGACTCCAGGACCTAACGCTATCTGATAACTTCTCTCAATTCTTGCCAGCTGGTTGCCACACTGCATTTGTATTCCATAGTGATCCGAAATGCTTACACAACAGGTAATATGCATGTAACCAAACCCCCTAGATTAAGTTAAAACTATTGAAACATTTGAGTAGTCCCACCATGGCCAGCTCAAATATGCAGCACGTGTGATACTATCAGCGTTTAATTCTTTTTCACAATAATGTGCTCTAGTTCGCTGTTTCTCAAATGCACTTTAACAGACCATACACAAGAGCTACTAGGAACACATTTACAGATGATGACTATTTTGCTGTTAGAATTAACTAGACGATATCAAGGGTTCATTTAGCTAGACACAAAAAGCGTAGCTAGACACTTATCTCAGTGGATACTTCTTTCCAAAGGGTGCAAGGCAGCTTCCAAAGACCTCCCATCCAAGCAGCCCTGTCACGGGGCAGCCCTGGACCGGCTGCATCACAGTTTGCCGAGGTGGATCCAGCCTGGCCCTGTGCCATGCAGCTGAACCCAGCGTATTCACATCACCAGCTGCATCCTCACAAAATGGCAACAGCACTGGGACCACAGAGATGGGCACACTGATAAAATCCAGGTGGTTTGATTTACATTCATTTGCAGCTGGACCTGGGACGAGACCCATCATGCCCAGGCAATGGGGGTACCAAGCGCAGCCCCGTGGCCCCCGTGTTACGCTTGCACTCAACAGTCAGGTCTCACAGTAGCTCAGGGAGGAAAGCAATGCAATGCGGCAGCTCACAAAGGTGTAGGTGCTCACTGGTTCAGAGCCCTTTTATGGGTGAAGCTGACAGGAGCACACGCCGTCAGCATTTCTCAGTATTGCCCAAGATCTGTCATGCGATGTGGGAGCTGCTGCCCAGTTGCAGAGCTTCTCATTGTTGAGACCTGAGTTACTTGCTTTCTGCAGCTATCCTCTTCATCCAACCAACCTTAACAAAAATAATTTGTATTTAGTCCTTTTCTACAGGTGCAGGTTCAGAGAGATCCTGCTTTCTCAGAACTGCTTGTTCCTGTTCCCTTGTTTCTATCACTTCTCCTCTTCTCTCCTGACTGCCTTTCAGGCCACACTCTCTAGCCTCAAAATTTGCAAGATTTTTTTTCTGAGTTTATACACTTTCCCCACTTCAGTTTTTGTGTGTACAGGAAGTACCTTGAACTCCTGAACTCCTCCTGACAACTCCACCTTGGGTCAGGCCTCAGGCTGTCTCACCTGAGTGGGGAAGCAACATTTTTCCATCTAAAAATCAAGGATTTCCCATTTAAAGGACCACTCTGAGTGCCAAAACTGATGTAGCTTATGACATTACAGAGAGATGGAAATATGAGGAGAAGGAGGAAGAAATCCAGTGCTTGGAAGAGTGTCACCATTGTCTGTGTATATAAATAAAGCAGGAGTTTATCATATTTTATTTATAAAAACTATTTCTAATCTAATTCTTTGCATATTATCTAGGGGCAAGAGAGACGAGACAAAAAAAAATGGTTCTTAATCAGGAATTGCCACATGAAGTGGTTTTGATTAATATGCAAAACATAGATTATAAATAGATTTATAAATAAATGATCAACTACGGCTGCTGCTTTATTTATCTATGGACTTGCAGAAAATTTGAAGGCTGAATTCTGATTAAATGAGAATCGCCACTAATGGTGGACTGGCTGGCTCAAAGGGACTGGTAAAGGAAAGTGAGAATATATTTGCATAGCACCTTTGATTCAGAAGAACTCCCAAGTGTTTTGCAGAATTAATATTATATTTTAGGGGTCACTTCATCCATTACTGAAATACAGCCTCTGGGGAGGAGGGAAGATAACTTTCTGCATCTATTTCACCTTTCATTGAAGATCTCAAAGCACTTTGCACACTAATTAGGTCTTCTATTGTATCTATGCAGCCCACACCTCCTGCAAATTACTAAACCAATGCAACCTAAAGTACCAGGAAAAAAAAAAACCAGGAAAATTTATCGACTGGTCCTTGGTATAACTTGATTTCAGTTCCACATCATCAGGTTGAGGTCAGCTGGTACCTCAAAAAGATGTCTTCACCCGAACAGCAGCACAGATCCCAAATCACACCATTCAGGTAACTTAGAAGTTAGACCCATTGTGTCCGATATCACACCAGCCCAAACTTCTCATCTAGGAGCTCTGTAGCATCCCATCATAATCATAGAATTATAGAATGGTTTGGGTTGGAAGGGACCTTAAAGATCATCCAGTTCCACCCCCCCTGCCATGGGCAGGGACACTTTCCACCAGCCCAGGTTGCCCAAAGCCCCGTCCAACCTGGCCTTGAACCCTTCCAGGGCGGGGGCAGCCACAGCTTCTCTGGGCAACCTGTGCCAGGGCCTCACCACCCTCATGGTAAAGATTTTCTTCCTTATATTTAATCTAAATCTACCCTCTTTCAGTTTAAAATCATTGCCCCTCATCATTGCATACCTTGGACTTCTCCATATCCCAGGGACCCAAGTCTCCTGTTTCCTTCCAGAGAGGGCCCACATTTTCCCTAATCTTCCTTTTATCACTCATACACATGCTCTTCTTGTTGCCCTTGATGTTCCTGGCCAGATTTAATTTTATCAGGGCATTGACCGTCTTAACCTGATCCCTGGCTGCTCAGACAGTCTCTGTACTCCTCCCAGGCTACCTGTCCCTGCTTCCACCCTCTGTAGGCTTCCTTTTTGCGTTTGCGTTTGTCCAGGAGCAACTTGTTCATCCATGCAGGCCTGCTGACATTTTTGCCTGACTTCCTCTTTGTTGGGATGCATCACTCCTGAGCTTGGAGGATGTGATCCTGGAATGTGAACTAGATTTCTTGGGTCCCTCTTCCCTCCAGGGCTTTATCCCATGCCACTCTGCCAAGCAGATCCCTGAAGAGGCCAAAGTCTGCTCTCCTGAAGTCTGTGGTAGGGACCTTGCTGTGCACCCTTCTTGCTGCCGTAAGGATCTTGAACTCCACCGTGACATGGTCCCTGCAGCCAAGGCTGCCCTTGACCTTCATATAAAGGCAAAGTGAGTCTTGCTATTTCTTGGGCATTTTTTTCCCACCTTCACTTCCACTTGCATGAAAACCTTTGTGTTGGTTTGGTTTTTGGTTTTTTTTTTTGGTTTTTTTTAAGTGAGCTTCTTCCACTTTCCTAGTTACTAAGACAAGGTTGAAAACAGGCTTCGCTCCATCCCAATAGGGTCAAAATACAAAGGCATATTCAAGCTGTGAAACATGAGTTTGATCATTCATTTGTAGAATTGGTCTCTCATGATCTCTGAAAACTTGCATATTCATAATGATTTTCTCCACCTCTTCTACTGACTATCCAAAAATGCCTTTTGTATTCTTTCTTCTGAAACTCAAAACTCTTCTGAACTCTTCTGAAACTCATCGTAAAAAAAAGCAACTTTATACTGGCTATTCAAATGTTGGGTTTAGATGAGGGTAAGGGTTTAGAGATTTTACTCCAAGGGTATTCTCTCTACAGACTTGATAGAAAAGCCTAAGATAGGCAAGCTTTCCTTCAAAACTAGTTTTGTTTCCTGAATTTTTATCAGACTGAGAGGTGTCGCTCTTTGTGTCCTTGCATTTAAAAACAACTATATAGCTCTTGATTTTTCCCTCCCAAGACAGAACACAGGTTGACTTTACAATGTGTGTGATTGTTTGAGATCATTCTAACTTCCACAAAATAATAACAATATTTTCCTCAACTAAAGACCCATCTCCTTGTACATTGTACCTAACATTGACTAAATACTGCTAGGATCAGTGAACTAAAGTGAGGTTTGTGGGCAGAAGGTAAAGACTTAGGAAACTAAACCAGTTTCAACACTTCCTCATGCTAGTTAACAACCCTGGTGCTGTGGCTCCTCCCTCCTGGACTTTTATCCACCAACCTGTCTCCCTTGCTAAATTATCTTTTCTTTTTTAACTTCTGTGAAGAAAGAAGAGAGGCTTGGAATTGGTGTGTGGGAGTTAATCTAAAAATCCTGTTCAGGTACTTCCTCAAGGGTCTTAAGGAGTGTAAAAAACCCCAAACAAACAAAAAAAACCCTAGTAACTGACTCAGAGATGTCATCTAAGATACTGCAGAAGCAGAACAGGTAAGAACAGTGAAAGCGATGGGAAGCAGAAGCAAAGAGAACAAGATGTCCCCTCATGTGAGCATGCAGTGATTTAACTCTGGACCATGCACATCTTCCATTGAATTAGGATGTCATGATTTCAGGGGGACTTGCCTCTGAGGTGATGATGATTTATTGCTATGCTTCATTTGATAATTGGCAAATGAAGAAAACCAGGTCCAGAGCCAGGGAGAGAGGAAAATTCCTGTTCATCAGGACACCTCTGACCTTTACAGTAAAACAGAAGAGGCCTCATCCTGCGTTGTCTTCTGCAGAAGTCATGTGCTGGCTTTGAGCAGTTCTCCAGAGGCTGCAGAGACATGTGGACAGGCAGCCTTCTGTCCACTGCTCAGGGAGCACAGGTCCTCTGGAGCCCGAGAGTGACCCCTCCCACACAGAGGCTGCTCTCCCGACATATAGGTCCTATACTGTGTCTGCATGGTAACAAAATGATGGAAACGGCTAGAGTCCTTTTGAAATAGTACAGGGTCAAAAATCTGTCCTCAGTGAAGCGACCCAACAATTTGGGTAACCTGACAGGACTTCTCATGGTTCTATGTGGTTGGAGCTTCAGCGGCAAGGCAGGTTTGTGTGCCTGCTGGAAGCAACCCTTTGCCTACTGTAAGCAGTGCTCTCTCTGGGACAAAGCAGTGGAAATGATGCATTTTCCTTTGTATCAGCCTTGTAGCTAAACTCACTGCTGGGTTAAATCACAGGCGAACGTAAGATCTGCAAATGATGACTGAAATTTCAACTGCTCCTAGTGTCTCCAAAAATTTTTGTCATTTTGGTTGTGTAGTTGCACAGAGCTGAGCAGCACAGGGAAAATTCCTCCAAATGCTACTTTTTGGGTGTAAGTAGGTAACTGGAAGATTGGTGTCTGGTAACAGGCTGTGGAAATAGGTGAGGTGACCCCAAGGAGTGACTCTCCCAGGGATCTTTGCAGAAGTGTCTGCTTTTCTGGCATGTCATAACCAGCTAGGATCCAGTTCTCAGAGCTGTCACCTGAATCAAGTCAGAACGAGCCCAGTTTACCCAGAAATGACATGACTAATTTCTAATCTACCCATACTGCAACAGAGAACTGAGAAAATGGAAGACAGCAAGACAGGTCTTGGTGAGAAATCCCGACAATTTGTTTTCTTACAGTGTTAACATTTCCGTATTTCTGATGGAAACAAAAAAAAGGTGGACCTCTTCTGCCTAGAAGAAAGACGTCCTGGGCCGAATTCACCGCCGCTCGGCTATGCTTCTCTCTGAGGCTGAGAAGGTGCTGGGGAAGCATTTCAGGAAGCCCAGGGACCGTGATTTTTGCATTGTTTTTGTGAGGCTGCCCTTGGACACCAAAAGGGGGAAACTGAATTGAAAGCTGTTACAGGTGTGGGGGATTTTAAGCTATGACTAGAGATTCTCGCAGTGAAAAAGTAAAGCAATTGAACAAGCTGCCTGCTGCTTACTGCCAACAGCTCCTGATTACTTCAGCTAATTTCAGGGCCTGGAAACATTGTTGACAATGTGATTTCTGAAACATGGGAAGTGTTATTTGGTCCTGCAATCTGTACCATATCTGTGTCAGGAGTTTCGCTGCTGTCACTTGCAGCAACTTTCACCTCTCTATCATCATCTCCCAGAACTAATTACCTTAAACTGATGAAAGTAGATGTTAAAAAGTAAAATGCTTTCAGCTACTTGCTTTTCAGGTTGCTTATGAAGTTGTTTTAGCATGCTCTGTTGAGCTGTATGCTTACCTACAGCAGAGAGAGGAACAGAGCTGTAGTAAGGCGTTTTGGAAGCTGGCGCCAACTGAGGGAAGTATTAAGTAGGCAGCAAAATGTGTGACCCACATTGCCTCTGCCTTGTGCTGTTTCACACAACTCTGCTGTCTTTGCATCTCTCTTCCATCTGCTTCCCATGACCTGCTGAGAGCCATATCCCCCTCTGCTCTCTGCTTCTCCTGCCTGGCCACATCACCCCTTGCTGATCCCCTTTCCCATATACATAAATATGTAAATATATATATATATATATATATATATATATATATATATATATATATATATATATATATT
>NW_020799125.1:11077396-11128038 GCF_003259725.1 Athene cunicularia | reverse complement strand
TGTGTGTGTGTGTGTGTGTGTGTGTGTGTGTGTGTGTGTTAATGGATCACTTAGAAAATAAGTGGCACTTTTAGTGTCCATTAACTCTCATTTAACAAATGCTAAATTGCACTTGAGCACCTATGGACACTTTTGCAAGAGGCATGTTAATACCAGATGAATTCATTAGTAGTGGGACTATTACTTCGAATGTAAAATGAATTCGTAATAATAGGAAATCTAAAATAAAGGCTTACCAAATAATACGTCGTAGCATGTTAAGTATCCATTAATGCAATGGAATGACACTCAGAGTTTTACAAATATAAATGAAATCCCCACAAAGGAGGGTGGCACAACGGAGTTCTGAACAGGAGACGGTTCATAATATAAAATATGAAAATTAATCCCCTACCTATGACCTTCAGTGTGTATAGGGGGGAAGAAATTAATAGAACACTTCCCTGATAACAGGCTTTTATAAATATTATAAATCACATTAGAAGTTTCCTTCGAATTTCAGGATTTCCCTTTCTCCTTTAAGAGAAAAAAGCTTATTTTTGTTTCTCCTTTTTTTCAGACAGTGCAGTTGCAAAGAACAAGATCTGAGTGGAACAGGGCTCAGAAATGACCTGCTGGCTTTGGGAGTTCCTGTTCCCTGGTGTCGTCACTACCTCTTGGGGTCCTGTCTCAGAGCAAGTGCTCTTTGCTCAGCATCACTGCAATTTTGCTTTGGTGCTTCTTGTGTCTAGGAGCTCAGCTTGCCAGCTCTGCTCTTCAAGGGCCACGGCCCTGGCTGCAGCTGAACCTTTTGCTGTCCTTTACAGATGACACTTGTCCCCATTATCCCAGACTGCCACTTACTGAAGTAAAAGGTTCAAAAAACCCAGTATGACAAAGCACAACAAAAAGTGTTAAACTTTTGCAGACATGGTAACTCCTGCTGGTTGCAATAAGCAGATGATTATTTTACCCTTGTTTTTATATTGCTATTGTGTCCAGCTGAGACCTTATATGTAAATACAGAGAGTGTCCCTGCCCTGCAGGGCTTGCAGACTATCAGAAATTGGTAAAACAGATGTTCCAAGAGATAGAGAACTTGTTCAGTGGCACAGGGTGCAATCAGAACTCTCCTCATCTCCTAACTACCCCAGCGTACGGAGGCAAACCCATCCCATGGGTCTGTGCTGCATCTTTTTGCTATCAGACCTTCTGCTGACCCTGAACAGCTTCTGTTCTTTGAGGGCTGTTTTTTCTTTTTTTCTTTTTCTGTTGTTGCTCATATTTTCCCCTCACATTAATTATACAGATGTACTGGGGGCCATGTGCTTTGCCACATCACAAAGGAAACCACAGGACTTCAGATCAGAAGAGCTGCCAGATGTACTTGCCTGGCAGAATACCACACAAGGGTCACGGCTCAGGCTGCCAGACTGGGCTGGCTGCCTCAGCAAAACAGGATAGGGACATCACCTGTTTCCAGAAAAAGGGACCACAGAAGAAATAAACTCAGTGCAAACACATAACAACATTTGGGGAATGATCTCGTTAGTGTTTGCATCTTTTTTTTTTTGTTCCCTTTAGTAGATGTACTAACTACCATGATTCTTTAAGGTCAGCTGCCTGTCTATACTTAGGCTGAACAGTATCCTATTTCCTGACAAGCCCTTCACCTCTTGGTGCCTTTGCAATTTCAAGTCCAGAATCCAGACTTCTAGGATTGTGCCTGCTTGGGAAAGAGTGTTGTTTGTGTATGGCTCACATTGTTCTTATGCATGTATTTCATTTTTTGTACATCAATAAAAGTTACTAAAGACAAGGGTTTTGAAGTGATTGTTTTCTTCAAGTAGCAACTCAGAACAGGTTGCACTTTGTCTCCTTTAGCAAACCTGCAGCTCCATCTCTCCCAACAGTCTGCCAGGGATGTTTTTTCTTTTGAGCTTGTAGAAATGGCAGAGAGAAATGGTTGGTTTCACTTTCAGGACTCTGCTTATTTATTTTTTCCCTCCTTTGGAAAGGTGACTTAAGATTTACTTTTTTTTGTTGGAGGAAACAGTTCCCACTGACTTCACTCGGCACAGAGGCTACCATGGTAATTTGTATGTCTTAGACTACCTCTCTAACCTACTCCATTCCATATACACTGGAGGGGCAGGGAGAGGGAAGAAAGCTATGCTATTTCTATCCCTCAGGAGAAATTCAAAGGGGAAAGCCAGCCATTACATATATCCAGCTGTCATCTCTGAATCTCGCTCCTAATTCTTTCATCTATTTTCTTTCATGAATTTGGAGTTTGTGATTGGGAGACACATGACTTGAACACAGGAGCAAAATGTTCCCCTTCTACCACTGGGCTATAGATCTGGTTTTCTACTCTGGTAAAAAGAAAAAAATCTTAATTGAAATAACCCCTGGGGTAAAATCTTCAGAACCATGTAAGTGATTCCAGAAGTGAAGCCCTGAGTTTTGTTTGTTTGTTTTCAAAGATGAGATATACATTTTTGATACCTGAACATATTCGTTGCAGAGCCTGTTTAGACACCTGGGCTATTGCCAGGTGAGTGGGAACAGCCACACAGAGGTATCAGCTCCCAGAACAGTAGAGGTGTTTGGGTGTAATGCTGTGTCCCATCAGCATCGCTGCAGTTTAGGGCTGGCCTTGCCTCTGGCTCTGGACCTAGCTGGTCCAGCCTTAGCTGGGCAACACTATATTTAAATGTCACTGACAGATACTGAGTGTGTAGGAAGCCTTTGATATGGGGCTCAAGGCTCTTAAGTGGCACTTCAGCCAACCTTGAAAATTGTATTGGTCATCCTCTTAAACCTGGTGACTTGCTGTCTTTAATTATCCTTGTCTGAGGTTTCCATTAAACAGGTTATACTTCCAAATTCTCCAGTCTAAAAGTAAATGGGAGCTGATGATGGCAAATCCACATGCCGCTCTATCATCTGATGCATGTAAAGACAGGATACCAATTTCAATTATTTGATAAATTCAGTCCATCCAAACCAAGTTACAATCAATGTAATATTTCACTAGTCAGAAAAGTGAGGAACAAAATACATTACTTTTTAAAAAATTAGTTGACAAGTCTTTTTTTTTTTTTTTTTTTTTTTTTTCCAGGTAACTGAAATATTGGCAATTGGGGACTGGGTTTGTATCTTCCCTGTTCTTGGAAAATTCCACTGGTGTCTTTTACTACTGGACATGGGATAAATGAAAATCAATTCCCTATCAACCCTCACAGTCATGTTATCTGTGATCTACAGAGTTTTTCTCCCTTAAAATAAAGGCAGCGGCAAGAGACAATCCTCTGCAAGACATAGATAGAGAAAATTATTTCCTTTTCTTGCTGAAAATGGTGCCTGTGGGAATTCTATGGCTTGTGTTACATCTTTGTGTAATTTCACTTGAGCCTTTGTATGAATCAACGATGAGGCATTTTCTCTTTCATTCAGAGCCTGTAACTTTGTGTAGTCTTAAACTCCTCTTCATTCCCACCTCCATGGGTAAGCCTTAAAGAATGCTGCAAGCTCATTGCGGAGGCGCACACCTGGGAAAAGGCGGTCAAGTACCCGCCAACAGGCACAGAACCACCGCAGACCACAGGAGCAACTTCGGGGCTATTCTCGTATTTAAAGCAGAAAGAGCTCACGTTGGCTAGGAGCGCACCTCCACTGAGTAACGCAGCAAAGATGCTGCAGGTTGCGGCTGATGTTGCCTGTTCTGAACCTCTCCCTGACTCGCAGGCATCGAGAGCTGCAGGGGGGTGATTCCCCCCAGCATCCCGTTTGATCCTCCCTTCCTGCTAAATGCCTCTTCTCTGCCAGGTGGAGCTCTTGGGTCAGGGCTTGCCCCTGCCAGGCTGCTCTGCAGCCCCCCCCACCGAACAGGGCAACAAGGAGCAGCTGAATCCATTCCTGTAAGTGACCGTTCCCTCTCCCAGCTCTCTCCTGGCTTGTAAGTAGGGCGCTGGTGGGATGTTGAGGTTTTTCTCTCAAATGTTTTGTTCTGCGGTAAGTAATATCTTCTTCATTGCTAACAAAGGGAAAGAGTTCTTTATGGGTTGGTCATGCAAAACGTTGTTGTAAATCTGCTTTGGTGCTGTTCTCGTCTGGCCGCTCCAGCTATCTCCTGCCAGGGCAGATGTCTGTGCGTGCCAGCCCTGGGGAGCTGCGCTCGGGTTCCCACTGGCTTTGCAGGACTTTGTCCTCTGATGCTGCTGGTGCAAAAGGACTGAACTAAACTACTGTGGTAGCAGTGTCAAAACGCTAAACCAGCATATTTCACTAGGGCTAAATAGACTGAAAACCAAGAAAGAATCCACCTTCTTGTGATTTTTTTTTTTTTCCCCTCCCTCTTTTTCTGTGAATGTGCAACTAGTAGGAAGCTGTATTGCAATTCTGTCTTGATCAGTGTGGGATATGGGCTTGGACCTGGTTACAAGAGATGACTGTGAGTTGAATGTAACTTTTTTTCAGCTATTTCTGCTTTAAATGCTCCTGGCTGAATTTCGGTTATTTGTCAGTATAATTTGTCTGCCAAAGAGGCATTCATTTGTGAACTTACTCAGCCTCTCCCATGGTAGAAGAAAAGGCTGGGGTTGTCACTCTTTAGGGGTTTCTCTAGAGAGTTTTGGCATGTAACAGATTTAATTAGTTAAGAGACTTTCTTGAGTTCACCAATACAGGCTAGAAACTGTAAATGACAGAGAAAGTGAGACAAGGGGTGTGAGAGAGTGAATAAAGAGGAATGAAACCGTGATCTCTCCCAGATGTTAAAGACATTTCTGTGTAGCTGAACAAAGGTGCTGTCTGTCCAATATCATTTTTATTCCAAACCTTCAATATTGCAGCTGACGGCAGAAAATGTGCAGTAAAACATGGGGAGGCCACTGGGTAATATCCACTGTAAAGTGTTAATTGCCTATTGAGGCTGTAAACTATGTCAATATGCCTGGATCTGAGTTATTGACAGACTCCCATTTATTCCAGCCTCACAAAGCTGGGCTCTTTAGAACTGGGCTCTAATCAGTCATGCTTTACTGAACCCACCAAGAAGCACCAGTCAATAAATGCGCTTGCTGTCTTAACCCTTTGAAGTTTGTAAAATTACAAGTGGGATTGATAACATTGATTTGGGGAGAACTCCTGACAGTGGAAACCCTTTGGAAATGAAAGCTGCCTGTGGTAAATGACACCTGCTTTAGCCTGATGGTGGTTCTGGGTTTGTGGGGCTGAGCCTAACCTCAGTTGTTCTGTCAGCACCTGAGGTCTGAGCTGGAGGAAGGAGCTATTTCTTGGTGTTCAGTATTTGCAGTGATAGAGTATAGTGGCAGCTAATGCTGTCTGTATTGAATTTATCACTGTTAAAAATTCTGACATCAGTGGCGTATCGCTTCTGATCATATAGGTGGCAAAAGGCATAGGACTAAAGCCATTAAGCATCCCATAGGATTATTTGTACGAGACAGGGTATTGCCCCTTATCCACCAGCTAAAAACCCCCAAACCATTTTGCCTTTCCAGTGTCTATGGGATTCTGTGTTTGAATATCCTTGTCTTAAGCTGTTACTGAGTGTTGATGTACAGCAGCTGTGGTGGCATTTGAGGTGTGAACAAAGCATCAAATAAAGGGCCAAATCCCCCTCTCTGAGGGTGGTGGGGGAAGAATGTCTTTGCTGTGAAGTGCATGCTTTGAAAGTTTCTGAGGCATAGTCTGGCTTGTAGAATGGTTTGAGATGAAAGTCTCGCTGACGTGAGGATAAAAGTTTATTGGTCGACTTGGTGGAATTCACCTTACTTGGCTACCCATGAGTATTGGAGCTAATACAGTTGTATTGATTCACAGCATCTGGATTGGGTGTGGTGAATTTTTGTTGTTGTTCTTAAAGTGGATAAAGCCCGGGGATAGCTGCTTTTTATTTGCAGGGAACAAAATCCAAATAAATACAGATGAATGTTACCTGTGAAAGCTGGAAGAGAAACAAGACAAAGGTGCTGCTACTGCTTGACGTAATATGTAATGAATAAAGGTCTCAGAAACACTGCAAAGAATTACAACTGGGGCAGAAAACCCCTTCCTGTTGCATTTGCTTATAAAAATACCAATTTGTTAACAAGTCCTTGTTAAATGTTTCATTCTCAATCTTTTTCTAATAATGTATAAACTGATATTTGTCCTTTCGTTCTGTTTTTTTTTTCAAACTGACCAAGTTTTGTACTAAAACATGGGATCAAAATCTGCTTATGTTTAGACCCTGCCACTACCTGCAGAAAGAGGAGGCTTTGGCAAACTCTTAACTTCCAGGTTCTGGTGTAGGCAAAAAGAGTGTTAGCTGGTCCAGGCCTTGTGAGACATGGTGATTATGATGACCAGCTAATGTGTGTTTTACATACCAGAAGTCTGCCTGTACTTATTGCTAAGTGGTCTTTTAATAATATTAATTTATATGTGCTAAATTAAGTGCATCTAGGTTTCAAGCAGGGAGGTTAGATTCAGGTTAACTATTTATTCTGTTCTTTTCCATGTAGTAGTGCAAATCTTATGTGAGAATAAGGCCAAACATCTTGCCATTTATTAAGATATATATGCAACTGAAATCCATACTTTGAGCCTGAAAACATACACTTGCTGGTTAACTTCCGTGTCTGTTCTGTAAATGATACTACCTGGCTATTTCTTAGAGCACCAGCAGCTTTATGTGCTACAATCTCTGTTTGCAGTAAATAGGTGCACTTGCAGATACTGATATTCATATAATCTAAAAAAACTTCTGATTTTAAGCAAATCAGAGTTTGGTATAGTTTACTGTTTGTGTGAAATGAGCAGCTGTTTCAAATACATATATTGCTTTCGCAGTATACAGACTAATACTTAAAGTAACCACTCCCAAGCTGCAAAAGGAAATAAGGAATTTATTTCATTGTCAATTCTTTCAAGCCTTTTTTTTTTCTTTTTTTTTCCCTATAAATCTGTATAGATTTTAATAAACTTTTTCAGCCTGGATGAAAATCAGGTGGATTTTGGAGGAGTCTGGCTAGATAATTCTGTTAGTATTGAGCTACCCAAACGAGACTGGAATTGCCCCAGTCCCTGGGTTTGGGATGAAGCAGGCTATTGCCACACAGCAGCATCTGTCGACAGGACTGCTAATTGTTCTGTGGGGAAAACTGCTCTGCTCTTGTGCACCCCTGTGCAATGCACATGTGCTTTTTTGGGGAATGGGTCCAGGTTCTTTTCAGGAAGCTGTGAAACACAGCAGCACTGCTTGATTGAGAGACCCCTGACTGATACACGCACTTACATTTCAGTGTTGCTGGTATATCTTGTTTACATTAAGAGGGTGGGAGCAATATTGCTGGAATACAAGGTTTCTTTATCCAGCCTGTATTGCAATTTAAAATTAGGTGACTGTCTTCATCGCTGAAGACAACGATTGTGGGTTGAACCCAGTTAAATGAAAAGCTTCAAAGGAGTGAGAGTAAAATGCACAGAACTTCAGGCTTGCCAGCAATGGACTGCAGATTAAAATACTCCTGGACAATGCCTTGGACAGAAGGTGGCCGTTTGTGGTTCATGGTTATGGACAGCAGAGTGTATAGCCTGTATGTTGTCCATCATTCAAAACTGTTCATGCTGATGAGAGCAAAGTGTGTTTGATTTTAAATGGCCACAGTTCACTGCACTATCCTCTTGGGTCAAAACTGAGAGCACTGATAAAAGTATATGAAATTCTGGAGTGGGGGGAAGAAAACAAGACTCTTTACGGGGAAAGAAACCCTGGAACTTGCAGCAGCAGGGGTAAGCATGATAGATATTGCATATTTTTTCTCATATTTGATGGCGAGGAATTCAGCTATGGTTTAAGATACGTTTTCCGTACGTTTTTTTACAGGCTGTATTTGCTGTGTGATGTGACCACTAGAGAGCAGACTTAACCTAGTAACAAGAGCTAATTAGTTCTTGGCCTCTTCATTTCCTCCTGTTCCCCAACCCCCTTCCACCTTTATATCTAGGCAGAGGGGACTTCGATGGTTCTTAGCTTTGCCTCCAACGCTCTGCAATCTTAGGGCTAATTAAAACGCCGCAGACGGCCTGAACCCCACATTAAAATTTGATGAGGAATTGATCAGCCAAGCAAACAGGAAATTTAGCTGTGTGAGTGAAGGTAATGTTTGCTCAAATGTGTAATGAGGTCCATGGGGAATATTTATGGGGACCTTAGTGACGGTTTCAGCAGTTCCTTCTCCTTGAAGTCATCTTACCTACCTGCCCTCTCCTTCATAAGAGTGTAGGCGTAAAGAAATCCAAAGCTGTGTCTGTCAAAGGTGAGCCTGTTTTGGAAAATACGTCATGTAAAGCTTTGCACAAGGAGTTGTGGAACTGCAAACTGACTCTTTTGTAGTTTTGTCTTGCACTAAATAATAAAAAAAAGAGTTTCCCATAATTCAAGGAACTGAATAGTAAAACTGGTGGTGGAACTCCCTGCAGTATGTTAGCAGACTCCATAGCTTGCTCAGAAGGGATCAGGCACTGTGTTACAGCAGATGTTAGCCTTATCTACATAGACTTTAGGATAAGATAAAAAAGCTGTTAACACACAGGTATTTGGAGGAAAGGCAGTATGCTGTCAGAGAGGGCCCTCCTCAGCAGATTTTATCTATTTCTAATAATTGCTCAATATAAAGTATAAATGCTTTCCATGTGCAGCGAACAGATGAATTTACCTGCTTCTTATTTATCACTACTTTGTCCAAGGTAAATGGGCATATGCAAGTCTGAACTCTTCGAGTGGGCTTTTCTTGCTAGAGATCACCTCCAAACCTGCATCTGCAAGCCACTTCTCCTGAAAACTGCCCTCAGCCTCTGGCAGCAGTTCAGCCAGACTAGGGAAGCTCTTTGGGGCCCTTAGCAGAGCATGCCCACCCAGACACATCAGTTGGTCCCACACAGCTCCCCAACATCCAGCTGTGTCCTTCCAGAGCCCCTCAAGGCTGCTTCCAATGGTGACTGCCTGTTGTTAGAGGTGAGGCTGATATCTAGAAGGACTTGACTTTGAGGAAAAGGGAGCAGGCTGGAACACAGGTCCAAGCCCTGGGCTATAAAACAGGCAAGGAGAGATAACCCACTTGGTGTAAATGGGGTAACAGCAGCTTCCAGTGTGAGCCCTATGCTGAGAGTGGGCACACTGGTGAACTTGTGACTGTGGGCCCTGCCAGTGTGTACCATTGCTTTGTTCTACTATGGGAATACAAAACCGAAACCTGATGTTTACAACAGCGCTGTGAATTGTTGTGACTGAATACAGCATGGGAAGTTGTCAGAGCAATAGTGTTCTTACTTGCAATAAAATCCAGAAAAATTGAATGTATAGGATAGCACTGATGCTGGGCAATTTTATGTCCTTCCAGTGTTGTAGCAACAGTAGTGATGAGATTTGTGTAAAAGGAAAGAAATTGTTCTCGTTTCTAGAGGGAAATCCTAAGTTATATTCTTAAATTATCACAGAAAGCCACAGTGGCATAATGTTTAACTAATTTTTAATACACCAAGGAAACTAGATTCCTGGTCTTGTGCTCAGCGCATTGTAATAAAAAGTTGATCTTGTACATCTAGGTTACAGTTTACAACAATATCTCAAGACCGTTTTCTAGGAGGAGCAGTATAAAAGCAGTGTCAGCACACTGCTGAGCTGGCTGTCTCGCTGCCAGGGGCTAGCGTCTGCATGCTGCTACACAAAGCCATGGGGACACCTAACCTGGTATATCTTAAATATGGTACTCCATTAGGCCATTTAAACATTCATTTATGAGTCTAAGGCTCACCAGAAGAGCAGCTGTATTTAATCCCTGTCTGCACTGGATCAGAAAATGTTTAAATGAAGGACCTGTCAGAACATACCAGCCAAACTGCAACCTGCCTCCTGTGGAGACTCGGGCCACTTGGCCTGACTTGGTTGCGTAGGGAAAATGTTGTGCAAAAATCTAAAATGTGAACTTGAACCAGAATCTAATTACCCGTATTGCAGTTGTTTACATCTTGTTGACATTCAGCTTTATGTCTGTTACTCAATGTGCTGCTTTCAACCTCGCTGACACTTCATGAAATTTAAAATGTGGATTTGAACCAAATACTAAAACTTCAGGGATTGTAAATAAATTTTATTTTGCATTTCTTCCATCTTGCTAATTACCAATACTATTCAGAGACTGTGGGAGGGGACACGGGATTGTATGAGCATACATTAAATAGGCAGTGAAAGCATTAAGTCTGAAAAGCAGGGTAATTCATAGTTTAGGGTAGTCAGTTGGGATTCTTCTCTTGGGTGTTAAGTCATTTTGCTCTTGTTTACTGGAGTGTTGCTGGCAACTGCCAGGCAGTCCTGTGAAGTGCCAGCAGTTCTGCCCTGGATGGAGGGAGACTCACAACCCAGAACCAAGAGGCATAATCGTAAGAATATCTGGATGTAGGTTGAATGCCTGCGTGGGAGGTGAGCCTGCATGAGGAATAATTTTGTTTAAAGTGTTCTGCTCTGAATAACTCATACTTTAATGATAACTGTCTGTCACTACTGATACTAGCTTTCTTCCACTACTCCAGTCTTTGTCATCTGTTAACTTCATTGACAAAATATTTCATTACCACCTTGATCTTTGACAGAATACTGAACAGGGTTGTACAAAAAACCAATCTCAGTGCAACTGCTGTGCTCCCTGGTAGCTCTCCATTAACAGCTACAGTTCGAGGTCAGTCAGTGAACCACTTATTTTAATCCATTTAGTAACTAGAATATGGGGCTTTATGTAAGACTTTAGGTACAATTGAGTCAGAAATCTTGAAGAAGTCCAAGCCCACTCTATTATCACAGCTGCCTCTATCAATTAGACTTGTAATCCTGCCAAAAAAAAGGTAAGTGTGGTTTGTTTAAACTGATCCATGAAACATCGCAATTGCAGTTCTAGTCTGCAATTCTTTGTTGTTAGTTCATGAATAAGTATCTTATTATTTTGCCAACTATTAAGACTAGGCTAGCTGGTCCACAGTTCTCTGGAGTCATCCCTACTTCTCTTCAAATTACAATTATTTTGGCAATCCTGCAATTTTTGACATTTACGAGATTGTTTTCCATGATGTATTAAAAAGTTAACAGTCCACTAGTTCCTTTAAAACTATTTGGTCTCTGTTATCTTGACTTGTTGATTTATTTATTTTTTTTATCTTTGGCAGACAGCCAAAGATAATGTAGGCAACTTAGTTGCTTGATGGTAAGTAATCTGATCAAACCAAGAAGAGTCACAACTCTTTGTTAAACTCTCATTTAGCTATAGCATATGAAGGATGCATATGTACATTGGTGTCTTTTGTTTCAAATATTGATGAACAGTGTGAAACATTCCTGCCTTTTCAGCGTTTTCATGTATAATTTTGTTGTCTGTATTTAGCAATAAATGTATGATTGCATATAGGGGTTTTGGTGGCTTTTTAAATACATTGCTTAGTTGTCTGTTGATACTCTTTTTTTTTTTTTTTTTTCCATTAGCCTTCTCTTACCAGGTTTTAAAACTTTTTTTAATATCGCTTTTTTATATTCTTTTAAACAGGAACATTTTTTGATCAGCATAATGTTCTTTTAAACTAATGTTTGTGTAATTATGGCTTTTTCAGCATCCGCTGAAACTCCCTGAACAATTAATTTTTAAGGATACTTGAATTGTTAAATCTGATGCTCCTGGTCAGTTACTAGGCTGAGACTTTCAGGCATAGAGAATAGCTCTTTCTAAAGATCATAGTGTGAAACTTGTGAAAAAAATGCTAAATACACTTGTTATATTAATGACTGAATTTTCTTGGCTTTCATCTTGCAGTGGAGGGGGGAGGGGGTGTGTGTTTAGTTTGTTTTTTTTTTGTCGTTGTGTTTTTTTTAAAACCAGCTTTCTCTCATTGCCTTTTCCCCACCACTGCTCGAGTCTGAATCCCCTGTGGGTGCTGCTCTGCTTCAGCTGCTCTGAGGCACAGCAGAAATATCTCCACTTGAGATGTCTTTGTTTTCTCATTGTAGTCTCTCACCCAAACTCTAATTGGTCTAGGAACACTAATGAGCATGTCATCAGACCTCCCTGTGATAGTGGCAAATACTATATTCATTTTATAGCCAGGGAATATATCTGACCAGGCACACACTGAATTAATGTGTGGAACCAGGAACAACTTTCATTTTCATTGTTTTTTAAAATGGGGCTTTTCTTACAGGGTCATCCTTCACCTATTTTTGTAATAAACCCATTTTCAAGAAAATGGGATGCTGTAGACCTTCCGACAAATTCAGGTATAGACAGATTTGGGAACACGGATGCTGTGCGGTCAGGCTGACTGGGAGCATGAAGTCAAATGGTGACTAGCCAAAGTACCTCAAGGGTGCAGGGGTGTGAGCAGGGTGGCAGACTCACAGGGTCCTAGGATCCTTTCCTCATCAAAGTTCTCGGGGGAGGAAAAAAAAAAAGTCTTAGTTGAGCAAAAAAGCTTCAAGTGCATTTTGGAGATACCAGATTGAGAGATGAATAGAAATTAATGGGACCAGGTAGGTTGGACCTGGCTAATCTGAGTTGAAGCAGCTCATGCTGAAGCCTCTGCAGGATAAAGTCCAGGTTTTGAGGAAGGTGCTGTTGCCAGGTGCTCTGTTCCAACACCCAGACCAAGGGCAAAGACCATGCTTTTCATACTTTTTCATGCTTTTATGCTTTTTTGCTTTGGCATTTTGTCTATCTATGGCTATATTTCTGGTAAATTGGAATGAAGGCTCTTTCTGTGTCCTACGTTGGTAGTGGAGTTCTGCAGACATGTTACAGGTGCTTACCAGCTTTTTTGGGGGTAGTGTGGCCTATCAAATATTGCAGTACTGGAATTTATAATAGACTCACTTCTTAATTATTGTTTAAAAACAAAAAAAAAAAAAAAAAAAAAAAGGACAAATGTATCAATACCTTTGTCTAAACTAATGCCTTAGTAATGTACTCATCAGGTGCATCCCTGAATGTCTGTGAACGCTAGCTGTTCAGGACTGGGATCTCTCAAACCACAGCAGCTGCTTCCCCAGGTTGGGAGTAAGGGACTAGGCGGAAGGTGGCCGTGTAACCACAGCAGAAGACTTAGAGGAGTTTGCTATATTGAGGTCTCTTTCTATATATGTGTGAACAGGAGGTGAGCAGATGTAAACTACACTTTGCAGATTTACCCATTCCCAGCAATCCCTAACTGTGAGAAGAGGCCCTCCCTAGCCTCCTCAATTTCTTCTAATCCTTTGAAAACTTGCAAATAGAGAGAAATTATGCCAACTGTTAATGTACTTGGTGAGTCAAACTAAGCCCTCAGCAGACAAAATATGTTTCTAACAGTGGTATCATTAGTAGCAACAGTATGAAGATGTGGGCTTTCTTGTTTTTCCTTTTCTGTGTTTTTCTCCCAACCCCAACCTGAAGAATGGGCAGTCACACACCCTGTATGCCTCTCTTCTGTAACTCTGGGATATGTAAAGATTTTAATCCCAACAATTCAGCTCCTTCAATATTTCTGAGGGTATCTGTGTTGCTACTTGCCAAAAACCTTCAACATTTTTTGGAAGGACTCCTCTTGACTGAAGGCCTCAAGAGCCCAATCTTCAAGATGATTCCTTATGGAAGTCCTTCAGCATCCTAGGAAAGACTTCTTACAAATGTCCTGTCATCACTTCAGATTCAGTTCTGACAAGAAGCCACAAGAGTCCCATTCATAAAAGCCTTGCACATCATATTATATGCCCACAGTTACTGTAGACATTTCTGGGCTGCAATAAACTTGTGTGACAGAAACCATTCTTTCTTTTTACAGGTGACATCCTCAAATTGCTGGGTCCTATTCTCCATTACTTTGCACCTTAGCTGGTCTCATCCAGTTATGCAAACTCCTACTAGATTGGAACAGTAGCATTCATCCTCCTGCCCAGGAGAGTTAATTTCAGTCGAAGTGAAAGGCAGTGGGGAATCGAGTTATATAGCTTTCCTCTTCTCCCAAAGTGAGCATTTCAAAGTTGTTCATTCCAGACATAAATGAAGGTGTAGGATTTGAAGATGACTGGGATAAATGCTTTATATTGTGTGTGACCTCTAAAAATGGAGGGACAAACTTGGTGCAGTGTTGCAGTTTGCAGAACAGTAATTAGTGGGGGAAGGGTCAACCTGTTTGTCAAAAGTACAAAATTAGAGAAGGCATTTTGGCCATGGGGCCTTCCTTAGGCTAAAGAAGAACAGGATGTTGTTTAGTTTTGCTGTGTCCTAGTTTCACCATGCCCTGAGGAAGACCCCCAAGGCTGAAACCTTATTTCTAATTGTTTTATAAATGACTTTTCTTCCCTTTTTGGCATTCAAGATGACACCAGTTTTGAACAGAAGAGTTTCCGTTCAACAGACACTTCCTGAACAAAGGAAGAATTTTATTCAATATTTAAATAGTCACTAATCTGTTGACACTTTCCTAGTTTTCCTCCGTATTCTCTTTCCTTTCTAGGCTAAGTGTATGACTTATCTCACATCTTAAGAGATTTGTATGAATATCTCACTCAGAGTAAAAATTCCAAAGAAATAGAACAAGAAATACTGAATGTCTTTCAGAATGTGTTTTGTTCAGATATCTGACCCCAGAAATCTCCAGGGAATTGCTGAAGTCTAAATCAATGCTGTGCAGGAGATGAGCACTTACACCCTTATTTCAGAAATAAGATGATCAAGGCAAGCGTGATGAAGGCCAGTCTCAGCTTTTTTGGATGCTCTATCTAATACTGCAGTGGTTGTTGGTTAATTAGTGGTCTTTTCATCAGAGAGTACGAGCACCCTTTGTGCCCACTGGGTTAATTAGTTATTTAGAAAACTAAACTTGTTACTAGCATCTATGTGGCTTTTAGTAAATTTTTTAAGATGCCTACACAGTAGGCATAGGGGTCTGATTATAATGATAGGTAAGGTGAGATTTAATTTTTCCAACTATTAAACCATGGCTGATAAGTGTTCTTGTTCAGTAAATTGCTTAGGATATTTTGTATCTCATGAGACACTGAAAAGCTTGGGAAGCTGAAGCATCCATGATTTCTAAATCTGTGCTGCAACTATAGAAATAAAACCCACTATCTTTAGAATGTGGTGATAGGCAAAAGACCTAGAAATTTTGAATATGTGGGGGACAATTTTGTCATTTCTTGTGAAGAAGTTGAGAATAAATGCAAACTTGTGATTGGCAAAAGACATAGGTGTAGCTGTGTGGATAACCTGCTTATCAAAACCAAACTTTATTTGCACTTTGAATGAGATAGTTATGTGTAACTTGAATCAACACTCCTAACATACTTTGATATACATTTATGAAAGCATTTTTTTTTTCTTCCATAGTATTAAGTATGGAGCACAATAACAGACACAAGAAAACTGGGTTTGTTTAACATCATTCTAAAATAATTTAGAAACATCAGTGTTGATAACTGGAAAACAAAGGACTAGACTGCGGCTGTAGAGTTTAAGTTGTATATAGACCTGGTTTGGTATAATTATATGTAGTTTCAACATATATAATAAAACTAGAGATCTGAAACATAGTAAATTAATTTCTAACAAGCTGTGAGATAGTAGCTTAATATTTTGCTATTTTAAATAGTATATATCTTTGGAAGATCTAGAACTTCTGAGTGTGAATTTTGTTTTCCATATACTTTGATCCCCTTTTTCCTGAAAGATCTGTTTCTAAATGCTTAAGACCTCACGAAGTGTCATGATTTGAATGGCTAGGATGTCACCTGATAAATGGTTAGTAAATGGCTTATTTTTTTTTACCCTGCCTTTACAAGATCTTTTTTTTTTTTTTTTTTTTTTCTTTTTCTTGAATGTATTTTCTAAATTACCTGTGTTGATGCTTGACCTACAGCTAGTCTCAGGTCAGGTTTTTGTGACATTGGTCACATCAGCCGTGTGAGGTAGCTCACCTATGCAACAACTAGGAAAGTGAAATTTTGGGGGAAGACACTTGACTGCTAAGTACTTTTTCCTTCTTTGGCTGTAGCTGGCCATACTGAAAGGGAATTCCTTTTATCAGACTGGAATTTTTAGAACTGGGTGTCTCATGATTGTAGTATCATACTGACTCTAGAAGTATGCTTGGATTTTACACTTCAGTTCTCCTCTTTTTTAAGCAGCCAGGCTGCAGGTGGCTATTTCTGATTACAACTTGATAATCCTTTTAGAGATTAGGGTAAGCATCCTTCTAGAAGTGTTGATTAACAGTTTTTGTGTAGTTACTACTTCAGTGGGACTTGGCCCTGATGACAAGCTGCATGGACAGACCCCTTTGTAAAATTTATTAAGCAACATGCAAAAAATGCTGCCACAATTACGAGCTGAAAACAAAATAAGACAAAGTAAAAGCCAAAACCAACATGAACTGATAATACATCAAATAAAAATGTCTTGTGGATTGCCCAGAATGTTAGGCTGTCCTTTGGGAAGAATGACTTCCATGGGGGGCAAGAGGCCTGTGGGTGTAAGCTGGCCTGCCAGCTCTCTGTATACTTACAGCAGATATTTATAGCATGCTTAGAAATGTAAATAGAGGGCATATGAAAACGCTGAGTATAAAACATTATCAAAGATGACATGAATTCTGGTGCTTAGTGAATCTAAACAACCAGCTTTACAACTTGTTTTTTTTTTTTAAAGTGTATTTTATTATATGCATAGATCTCTAATAAGTGGGAAGAAACCCAAAATATTGCCTCAAGCTATCCTGGCAGATCTGGACTGATGCAGCCAAGTAAGCATGAGAGGACTTGGAGGTGAGAGATTGGGTTTTTCATGGGGTTTGCATTTTATTTAGAAACATACCCAAAGGCATCACTGACTTTAAGGCTCAGAGGGGTCATTAGACTGTGTTTTCTGATTCATGTGTAAGTGGGGCCATATAAAAGCCTCTAATTCCTTCATTTGTTGGAGAGGTTTGAAACTCAGATGTCAGGATCACCCAGGCCTTGCCCACATTGCTCAGAGGAATGGGGGTCTGTCTTTGTCCCAGTATAGAAAATGTCAAATACTATTACACAGTTTATTATTAGGTTTCTTTTCTGGCTGTTACTGGTATGGGATGACTTTGGTAAGAGATTTTATTCCGAGTGATATCAAAAGGGTGGTAACGCAAATAAGAGATTTAAAACAAAGGGAAAACCTAGTCTGAACATCAGGGAGAAGCTGCTGGCACTGCGCCTTACTAGCTGGCCAGAGAGTCTCCAAGAGGAAACCATGGAATCCCCATTTCCTGAGATATTGATAAGCAGATTGGACAGTGGACAGTGTATGGACAGGAACAACAGTCAGAAAAATACCCTGAGCAAGCTTGTCTGAGGCCAAAACCCTAAGGGCTGCATGAGGAGAAGCAATCCGGGTTTATGAACTGACAAGCTGATTTGATGCCTGCAGAACCCATGAGCCATGCTTAAGCAAGATGCTGGCTGCTAGTCACGTTGGCTCTCTTGACTGGACTGTGGGAGTAGGAAGATGGTATGTTTGCTTTGAAACCAATTCTCAAACAAGTTAGGAGACAGAAATGAGGGGATGAACGTAAACTGTGTTAGGAAAGAAAAGGTGGTGCTCCCATGTTGGAGTAAGGGAGTGGCACATCTAAGATCCTGTGGCACAGACATTTCTTTTCCCAATGAGCTCTTAGATGTTACAGCACAACAGATCAGTGCTGTATGTAGTCAGCCTGTTATTTCTAGTGCTGTGGTACGAGCGGGTTTAGGTGTTTCCTTGCTGTATGTTGGGCATCTTCGGGGGTCCTGATTACAGGTTGGAGCCCTTTGCTGGGGGGTGGAGCCCTTTGCTGGGGGAGCAGGTTCCCCTTCTTCTGTTGGGAGAAGGAAGATCATGGACAATGAAAGAGGCAATAGCTGAAATGCAGGGGTGAGCCTGACTGCCAGGAAGCAAAGCCAGATGCTGTGTGCAGGTGAAGCTAGAAAACATGTTTTCCTGACTGCTTATTCCTTTCAATCCGTTACGTTTGTGATGGCTGGAATTCTAGAGCTTGAACTGCTAAAAGACCCCGTTTCTGGGTGAACTGACTCAGTGGTCTCAAAACTCCTAATCCCGTCAGGGTTAGAGCACGTGCTGAGGATTTATCAGCTATGGGAAGGAAATGTTTGATCTAATGGCCTTTGATGCTGGCAGCTAGCGAATGTAGGTCACTTCTGTCAGGCCCAGGTGGTTCTCTGGGGCCTCCAGCCGCGTGCCCCGTCAGGGCATGGGGCTCCGTTCGGTTCTGGCACCAGGCCCCAGCTGGGCTGCGGCCGCCCCTGGGCCCGGTCTGGATCCTGCCATGCCTGGATATCCTGGCTTTCCCCAGTAGACGTCCGGGCGGATTTGCCACCTTGCCGCTGGCAGTGCTGCTGTTGGGCCTGGCTGTCCCGCCCTGCCCTGCTCGCCCGGGCAGGGCTGCACCCTCTGCCTCCGACAGGGCCCTCGCTCCTGCTCGGGCTCCCCAGCTCCCCGAGAGGAAGGATCCATCTGCCTCCTGGTGCGCTTGCCTCGACTGCAGCATGTGCATTTTGCTCCCATATACATCCTGAGGTCTTTTATATGTTTGAAAAGATGGTATTTGGTGATATTTGTGATTAATCCGCGAAGCGTTAGCACACCTCTGAGGTCTGTGCTGCTGCGATTAAGGAGGTAGTCACTAGCACAGACATGATCCTGGATTTGAACCCAATCTGTGCTTGTATTAAGTGTGAAGAGTCGAGACTAAGCTCTGCCTTTTTTTTTTTTTTTTTTTTTTTACTCTTTGCTCAACACCTGACATAGAGTCATAGCCCAGGAGTAGGGTCTGTGTGTGCTACAGGTGGGTAGAGGGAGATAATAACCTGCTAACTTTTGAGTTAAGATTCAGGATGGGGAAAAGAAAATCTGTTTACTAATGTCGAGGCACAAGTGTATTGTGCATATTGGAGAGAAGGGAACTGCAGTACATGGTGGAGGAGTAGTTTCATTGAGGACTGCAGCCTCTAGGGGAAAAAAGTGGGGATTTGGGCACTTGAGCTACTGTTCTTGGGAGGTGTTGTAGCATTGCAGGAGGTGTAATTCAACATTGAACTAACACTTTAGTAATTCACTCTGCTTCACTAGAACATACTGAAATGTTTAAACTTCCATGAAACTGATGGGGAAACAAAATGCTTCCTTCCCCCTGCCTTCCATGCAAAGGGAAATCTTCAATTTGGCTGAAATCGCTGCAGGGTAAGGGGTGTGGGGGTGTAGCAAAATTGCTTTTTAATGCAAGGTTCCTAAACTATCACGTTGTTATAGTCAAATACTTAAAGTATGGCAAAGGAAATAGAAGATGGATCAGTGTATCTGGTTGGATAATCTCAGAAAGAAGTGTGGGGTTTGTTTTGAAGGCTGAAGGGAAGATATTTGGGCCACTGGCCAAAAATAATAGAAAAGTTCATATTTTTCCAGATTTGTGAAAAATTGAAGCAGAAGCATAAAATTTTTCATTTATTTTTGTTGCTATTCATCACTAAAGCCAAATGTGCTATTTATTGCCTAAGAGTGTTTTTTCTACCAACATGGCATAATGTCTTTACCAAAAAGTTTAGCATCTGTGAGTTAAAAATGCATATGAGGATTTACTTTTTGTTCCTTTGGTGAATGCTGCTGTTGTTCTTATCTGAAAAACTGCTTTTTGCATTGACAGAAATGGTGAAAAATGACCCAATTTCAGATTATTTACACAAACTAGCTTTAGTTCCACACTTCACTTACAAACATAGATCACAGTACCATAGTATTTAAGCTCAGGCTTAATTTTACACTTGTGAATAGTTTTATTGACTTCAGTAGAGCTGCTCATGTAGAAAGCTTGGTATGTTATTACATGTTTAGCAGACTGGGTTGCAGAAAGGTAGAGCAGTCTTGCCTGGAGAGCCATGGCTGTGAACTCAGAGCTCAGATCTGCAACAGGCTTCCTTTATAATCTTTAATTCTGTGTGATTTGGTTCCTGTTTCCACCTTGGTTCCCAGTTTCTTCTTGCTTATTTCTGGTCTTTTAGCTATTCTGATGATAAATTCTTTAAGATGGGAATTTCTTGGTGACTATTTGACACTTTGGGTATTGGGTGTATGTAGTTGCACCAGCATGAAAGGTGGTCTATCTCTGTATGTCCCTGTTCTATTCCATTTCTTTTCCATGTGGAGTGTGTGTCTCGACTTCGAAGAGCTGGTGAAGCTTGCTAGTACATATGGGCTCATTCCCTCTTTCAGGTATGAATATGATGCAGTGCCTGGTACAACAGAACCCTGCTCCCCTCTGGAACACAGGTAGGCTTTTAATTTCCCCTATGTGAACGTCATTAACGGACCTCTGGTTTTATTTTTATTAATTACCAAATTTAGAAAATTAAAGATTTAATAAAATCATAAATCTAGGTCAAATTGAGCTTGAAATACTGAAGTGCTTCTGTAACGCATTCATCCACATGATCCTTTCTATTAATCCAACGAATGTCTTCTTTCAGTAAGCAATTCTGTTTCCTGTTTTTCACCCTCAGCCACAATAAGCACCTACATTTGTTTCTTCTTCTAGCCTAAAGATAATTCATTAAAGTAGCTCTCCCTCCCCCTTTTTTTGATCCACCTCTCCACCTCCTAACACCCCCCTAAAAAACACCATCAATATTTCATAAACTTACAGTGACAAATGTATTTTAATGTGGTCCACAGAGAACCTGAGATTGATTGGCCTCTCAGAAATATGACACGTTTCAAAGCAGGATATTCATGGAGTGTTTTAGTGCCTACATTAGTCAGAGAGAAGCAGCACCTAAATTTATCATAGTTATGGCTTTCTCGGTATCCATTTTCTTTTAGCCGCTGACAGCAAGTATCTGAATGGTCCCTATTGATTGGCTTTGTGGTTCTGTCTTTAAAATGCATTGGCTGTGGGGGTTTTCAGATCAAATTAAGTCTTGGCTTCCTGGAGTTTGTGCATATCTACAGCGCAAGTGCGGACAAAGCTGGCTTCATTCATGCTGATTTTCATTCACAAGGGCATACATGTACGGGAAGGGAAAACTGAAATCTCCACTGATACTGAGGGTGAACTGAGCACGCTTCTTTGAAAGCAAACATTTTGTAATCCCAGAAGGAAGCAGCAAGGAAGGATAAGGGACAGGAAGCACCGACAGCCGCTGCTTGGGTGCAAATGAACCGGGCGGGTGTTCCTGCTCCGATGGTGCACGGCCTGGGGAACTTCACATCTTCAGCACTGCTCAGAATCCCTGATGACAAGGAGTGTTATCTGATGGGCTGTGCAAATAGTCTGTGCTGTTCTTGTCTTGCTCCAAACAGGAGACTTGTGTATCATTTGATATCCTGCCTGCAGCGTTACATCCTTCATACAGACAATCCCAGTACCGTACAGAGGTGCAAGTGAATTTTCAGTGTGATGACCAAAGTTTAAGATTACAAAGAGGATGGTCTGAATGCCAAATAGGTTGTTATTTATTTAAACATTATTTAAAATGTTGAGCCAAAGAAAATACTTTGTTTATGCAGATTTAACTCTGTAAATTTCAATTTAGCTCAAGAGAATTATGTACTTTTGTTGTAAAACTTTATAGATACATTACACAAGTTATGGCCCATTACCACCCCACCCCCCCAATGTATCAATTATATTTATGAAAAGCTTTGGATAACTCAGAGATAAATTCTATGAATCTACTTTGGTAAATACACAATTGCTTACTAATACCCTTTTTCTTGATATGAATTGCAAGGCTGGGGCAGAACAAATGTGCGTGATGAACTGCACTCTTTAATTTACCAAATAGTCCTTCAGGCATCCTGTTGGATGAGGTACTTTGTCTGCTTAAACCATTTAAAATTCCTACTTTCTCCAGTCCTACCCCCTTCAATACAGTTTATCAGTGTCATCAATCTAATACTTTTCATGAGTGCAAAACCCATTTTTAAAAAGCAAGCAAAATAAATTAACTCTTGGGTTATGCCTCAACACATGGTTTAGCTTGGCTTCAGATTTTATTCCAACTGTTTGTACATTCCTGTTGTAAAACACAGGAGTTTCAGCAGTGACTGAATGTAGGTGGAAAATCAGAATTACTGGATTTATCAGAAGGGCAGAGATGGCTTTTGCAGAGTTCATAGATTTGTGGAGTTTGAGGTGAAGAGGGACCCCTAGATTGTCCCTCTGATTTAACTCTATGTTAGGCCCTTGCATTTCAACTGGTTACCACAGTATTGATTCCAACAACTTCTGTGCTTAACTGCACTGTAACTTGTGTCTGTCTAAAACAGGTATTTCAGACAGCATCGATTTCTTAATTTGAATATATTGAAAGTTGGAGAATACCCCACAATATATGGAAAAAAAAAAAAAGAAAAAAAAAAAGTGTCTGTTTTTAAATTTAAATTGGTTTGGCTACAGTTTCCAGCTATTAGTTTTTGTTATGTCTCTCTCTGATAGATTAATGAGCCGTTTAATACCCTTTGTTTTCTCCCTGTAAAGGTACTTATACACTAATCAAGTTACCTCTCAATCTTTGCTGATAGGCTAAATAGATTGAGCTCTTCCAGCACTCAGGGAGATCTCAGTTATTGCCCCCCCCCCTCCCCCCACCACATTACTCAGATCTTTGTTTTTTCTTAACACTCTTTTAAAAAGTTGTGACACTGCAACTGAGCTTTGCATGCCTTTTACTGGTCTCACCAATGTCATAAATAAAAGTATAATCACTTCATCAATCCTACTTTTACTACTCCTCTTGTTTATACCTCTAAAACCAACATTAGCCATTTCTGTCACAACATTGTGCTGGGAGCTTATGTTGAGTTGCTTGTTCAGTAAATCTTTTTCAGAGTAATTTATTTGCAGGGTAGAAGTCTTCCGTTAGTGGGGAAGGATGGCATTTCTTTCTCTTTTCATTTTACAGAGTTTTCAAGTCTGGGTTGCATTAGGACTAATATATCCTGACTTGCCTACCACCACCTTGGACTCAACATGGGAGAAACCAAAAGCATCTGGCAGGTATACAGATGTGCTCTCCCTGGATTTGACAGATACCTACACAAACTCTAGAGTTCCCCAAACTGCCACCAGTTGGTAGAGGATGGTACTCTCATTTTGTGCTATGATGTTTGGGTTAAAAAACCCCCAAACAAACAACAAACCAAACCCACCACAAAACACCTAGCCAAACTCCAAAAAACACCCAACCAAACCCGAAAGTCAGAGGTCTGTTTGTATGTGGATGGGACATGAGGGTAGAGGAGCTGTAACCAGCACCCTGTGATGGGGCCATACAGACTGTCCTTTGTCCAGCTGATTTTGACTGACTTGATTTGATGACAGTTCAGTGGGGAGAGCTGCATTTTGTACAGTCAAATTATTTATATACACTTCACTTAGTATTTAAAGAAAGAAAATAAAAGGGTGGGTCTGAGTTTCAATAATGCTAAATGTGATAATTATGTTTCCCTCCTAAAGGAATCCACACTGAGACTAACATATGCTTTCTTCCTCCAGGACAGACTATTCTGTTTGTCTGTTTTTAAATAAATGATTAGAGCTGGCTGAGAGGATCTGCAAGAAGGATTCTGAGATACTTGCAGGCTCCAAGAGACTGTGCAGTTGGACTGTGATTTGTTCCTCTGTATTTACTCTTTACAAATTACTTTTATTTGTATTGGGGATTCACCCAAAAGTCTTAATTAGGATGAAAATTATTGTGTGAAGAGAGATCCAACCACAGACACCAAATTGAGACCAAACAGTCAGTTAACAAGTGATTTCTCACACTCCAAGGATGACCAAGTGGGGTTTTTCATGGACAGTAGGTACATGGTGATACCTGAAAGCTGGACTTCAGGAAATATCATGTTGGACACCCCCCATGAATAGAAGCATCCTAAATTGCTTACTTTAAGGCCATGGCATCTCTTCTGGAAAAAATTAAAATAGAATTTTGTTGATGCAGGTTCTTAGGTGGCTCTTTACATGCAAAGACATGTTTTTCCGTGCCAGAAATGGCTATTGGTGAACAAACATGAGTTTTCCACTCATCAAACCCTGATTGTAATTTTCCTGCTGACCAGTTTCTGGTCGAAGCAGGGCAGATGCAAACTGTGTGTCACATGCAACACTAGGAGAAGACAATGGAAAAATGTTCCTTCACGTGATGTGACCTGCCAAGGATTTCTCAAAATCATCTGTGAACTGTTGTAAACCGAGAGCTGAGGAATAAGGGGAGATGTCTGCAAGTTACTTGTCAACAGTAGGTAGGGCCACATTTGGATTTGTCCCCCCAGTTACTCAAATTGGTTCACAGATTACTATCAGTACTTCCCTTTCATGGAAATTACATTAAGCTAATACCTTATGATAATGCAATACTTGCTGCAGAATAAAAGCCAGTTAAATTTTGTAGAACACTGCAAAACCCGACCAGAATAAAACTGGACTTTGTAGTATCTGTGGAAGTAGCACAATAATGTGCAACATCTCATACAGATGGTTTTATACAAATGAAGGGGAGGATGTGGAATCTGTGGAGGCAGCAGGCGTGCTGCATTGTTGTGGTGTTTTGTTTCCCTTTTTTTGCTATTGTGCTATG
The DNA here is from genome assembly GCF_003259725.1 of Athene cunicularia. Taxonomy (NCBI): domain Eukaryota; kingdom Metazoa; phylum Chordata; class Aves; order Strigiformes; family Strigidae; genus Athene; species Athene cunicularia. The sequence goes on along the minus strand of NW_020799125.1, from coordinate 11,103,368 downwards.
TGAATGAATCTTTGGCATATTCTGTTTCGGGGACTGCTAATTTTTTCTCCTCCCCATTGAAAGCAATAGCCCTGGGAAGTTTTTGCCGTGTTTCAGAAATGAAAGTGTGGTAAAGAACCAGTCTGTAAGGCAAACGTTTTACATGAGCTGGCTGGGAAAAATAGCCCACTCTTGTATGGTGAAGCATTCTGGGCTTGTGATCTGTGTCTCGTGTTTGAGAGGTGATACAAGATGCTTAGAGGAGGCACAGGCATCAGATCCCACTCCTTTGGTGGTGAATTCTTTTTCAAGTATTCCCATGGCATGTACAATTGGAATAAATTCTGTTCCTTACAGGTAGAATGATGCTAGTTTTCAGTTTTAATTTTTTGTAAGGTAGTATTACAGTTCAGTTTTTTTGTAGCTAGTATTTAGTTTTTTGTAAGGTAATGAAGCAGCCTGTGCATTTTCATATATGAGTCGTCTTCAATAGAAGGAAAAAAGTTACAGTAAATGAACTGGCACCTTAGCTCAGATGAGGCTCTAGCCTGTCACCAGACTGTTCTGTGCTGATAATTTGCGTAAGATGGCCAGGGTACAGTTGCACAAGAAACTAATTTTAACACATACTCGACCCTTTTTTTTTTTTTTTTTTTGTGAAGTATTTTAAGTGTATAAGTTGGTGATGGTTCCTAGCTTGCTCTTGGTAAGATTTATTTCATTGAAGAAAGTCTACATGTGACCCAGTTCTCCATTTTTAAACCTCAGGTCACTTCTCAGTTATTGACTCAATTTACTTATAACTACTTTTCGCTTTCCAAGCTATATAAATTGAGGTAAATGGAAAACTGTTTGTTTACACTGATAATTTAGAATGCTTTAGGGTTTTTTCCTTTTCTACATCCGAATAAACTTGAAAGATGCAACTTTATGTACACTTATTTCAGAATTAAAAACCTTGCTTTTCTAAAGGCAAATTTACTTTAAATCATAATACAATGTTTTGTTTTCTGCTTTTTCTGTTTTTTCAAGTGGGAATTCTGAAATGACTCCTGAGGGGGTTGTTTACATTCAACTGTCACAAAGTAGTTACTCTGAAAATAATTGTTTTTGTAAACAGAGTTGGTTTTCACAATTTTCTGTTTTGTGATGGAAAAATTTTGATTGAAAATTCTTGATCAACAGTCCATATCAACTTATAGGTTGGTTATGTTAGCCAAGAAAAATATTAATTCTTTCTGTATATCTCTTTAACTGTCAAAACTTTTATCTGATAGATCTTGGGCTTGATGCTGCTCCCATAAATATATTTTGCATAGATTGCAAAGTGTTAAGGAGGATCAAATAGTTTTTGCTTATTACTGGCCAGGCCAAGCTTATTTAAGCATTTGGCAGCTGCTTTGTCTCTCATTTGTATACTCTTTACAATCTGTAGAACACAGCAGAGTAGATTTCAAGAGATAGCTTATTAATAAATAAAGGAGAACAAAAGCTTTCTGGCAGCAGTTGAAACACATAAGAATGGTGTGGATGTTTTTTTTGAAAAATAATGCTCCTAATGGGAAAAAATGAACTAAATTAAAAGAACACTTAAATGTAATATCTTTTGAGGACACTGGAAAGAAGTTCACAGAGGAATACCCAGTAATCTCAAACATTAAGACCATCTTTTTAGTACCGACATGTTCTCTGTTAAACCTCTCGTGAACAATTAAATAGTTGCGCTTATGCAATGAAAACGTCACACATACACAGTTTCATTAAAACCATGGCAGACTTTTTTCCATTTCTCATTTGCAAGGATGTGTTTTATTTTAATGCCATTTGCCACAGATAATATGGCGACAAAGTGTGTTCATGTACGGAGGTGGATTTAATGATTAGGGAGGATAAATAAGAAAGAGAAAAGGAGAATTTCTGGCTGTAGAAAAACAGCGAAAACTGTTAGTATCATTTACATTGGGGGCTTGATTACAGAGAGGAGAAGCTTTTGGGGACTGCAGTAAGCTTACAGTTGTTCAGGGCAAGAATAGATTTGAGAGTATTATCCTTTTGATGAAATAATAGTTTTGAGTACTTCTAAAAATAACTGTCAGGGAAGCTGATATCTCCTTAAATATTTCAGCTTGACATAATATTCGGTAACCAGATACAACATTATTCTTGATTTTATACGTCAATCAGACAGTGACATCATGCTGCAGAACAGGAGGGTTCGAGCTGTAGTTCTTGCATCTTCCTCCAGGATTCACCCATTCTGCTTGAAGTAGCTAGTGTGAAACTCAACCCGGTTGGTAGAAATGCCAGCAATCCCATCAGTCTCAGTGCATATCAGAACTGTAAACCTGAGGACAGGTACAAGTCATATATGAACAGGCCAGCATACAGGGAAGGTTCTTAGAGAAATAGACAGGAAAATTTTTGATTCCTGTCTTGATTTAATGAAAAATCCAATTTCTCTTCATTGCCTGAGATTGTGATTCCCTCTCTGACCCCGTTTGGTATTTTGGGTATTTTGTACTTCTATGTTTGATTTGTTTTTTGGAAAAAAGGTGCAAAACCCCCCGTCACTGCTGAAAAACAGGATGTTTGTTCTTGGGGGCAGAAGCACATCATTTGGTTGTTGGAGCACAAAAGCTGCAGTGGTTCACAAGTGTTTCCTCTCATGTCATCTTTGTTTTTAATTCTGCTTCTTACATTTCTTTGTTTCTCAATGCAAACTTTCAAGCCTCTTTTTACTGTCTGATTAAAAGCATGCATACATTAATATACTAACATAAATACACTAACTTTAACAGACTCTGAGGCATAATTTGTGTACTAGGATTGAAGTAGGTAGACTGTGTGCGCTCATTGGGTGTATGGTGAAATGGTTGACATTTAAGGTTTTTTAAGAAACTTTGCATCATTGACACATTAACTAGGGATGTACTAATGTAGACGGGTAGTCTAATGTGGCCCAACTTTTTGCAAGTTGTTTTTTGTTGCTTGTAACTTCTCAATGTCTCAAATACTGTGAATTAGTTTCAAACTCCTAAACGTGTTAAATCACTTTCTGGAAAATTATATCGCTGCTAGAAGTGCTGCTATTGTGGGGTTTTTATCCTCCTCTGTTCTGTGTTGTTTAGAACAAGGCAGGCTTTATCAGGGAAGGTGATATCAGACACCCTAGTAAGAAGATATCATGGGTGCTGAGGATAAACAGCCACAGTTTTGAGCAGAAGGTCCCGAACTTGACTGTTTACCCTTTTGATTGTATCAGTTGCCCCACCTGGAACTTTGTCTAGCGTTTATGCTTGGACCATTATTGCTATAATAATGCTGCTGGTGGTGAATTAACCATTCATTCAAAATTCTCCATATGAGAGAGTGTGATTAATTTCTGATTAAATTTTTTTGTTGTTCCCTGTGAAAATATGAAATAGGTTTTAAATTGCAGCTGATTGTAAATGTTCAGGGAATAATGGAGTGGCTACCATTGCCAACCTGCACTCTGTGGGGATCACTTTGGTTGTGAGCTAAAGGCTGGTATATGATGTGATGCTCAAATATTTCCAGGTTGCATATCTATAAAGCTCTGTTCCTAAATATAACTCCCTGCACTATCTTTTTTTTAAAAAAAAAAAAAAAAATTAAAAAAAATTGTTTCGTTACACCAAAACACATCCCTTTACCACCAAAATATCTACAAAACATAGATACTACTTTTTAAAAGAAAAACAAACTTTGTTAATTCTTAATATCTGTTACTTACAAGGTGTGAAAAGGTTCTTATTCACGTAACAGATGAAGTGATGATACTGGGACACTCTTCCAGATGGCAATGTTTCTCTTTTCTCTTTGCAAGAAACTTGGTTCAAGGAATGTGTGGAGTGGGGAGAAACAAAATAGGTTGGAGCACTTGTAATCTGCTTATGCTTGTGTATATGTGTGGTTGTTCTGTCTCTCCCCATGTCAGGCATTCAGTGGGTAAGGAAGCATGACAGAGATGTGTTAAATGTCAGTCATCCCCAGAGCCTCCAACAATGAACAAGGATTAAACAAGAAGCTGTGGAAGAGGAAAAGAAATCCTTGTGCGGGTTTTAATAATTCATAAACATTGCATCTATTTTACTATTCTCTGCATTTAAAAACAAGGCCCAAACTATGCCTGCAAGCATAACTTTCCCTTTTACTGTAAAAGGGATTGAATTCATTATGGCTAAATTCTGGTTATATCCATTATTTATTTATTTTAATTTTTAGGTGATGGCTGTCTTGCATTTATGGATGGACCAAACAGAGAATCTTCTGTCCAAACCATTCTAAATTTAAAGACTTTCATGAAATTGAAATCTAGATAGAATCTACTCTGAACCCAAAATGATGACAATTTGGACACCTTCAGTATTCTGTAACTTTGTCAATCTTCATTTTAATGTATGGACCAAACTGTAGTTACATGTTGGTTAACTCAGTGGTGTCCAGTATACTTCCAAGACATTGTCCAGGATGAGAGACACAGTTTGGGATTCATTTTTTCGAAATCAGAGGGATTAAGTGATGTTGGAAGAGTGTGAAAGGAGGGTTTGTTCTCCCTCTCATCATACGATACAGCACAAATGTCTCTTCCTTTTGGATCCAGAATATAGAGGTTTTGGTCTTGGTGGTATTTTTGATCTTAATGGCAACCACCTTTGCAGTGCTGTTGATGTTCCCAATAGGAACTCCAGGTAACTGCTGAGTTGATTAAATTGGACTGAATTGAATCCTATTCATGTACTGCTTCAGCAGCTGAGAGCACAAGAAGTGTCAGTAAAGGTAGTTGAGTAAAGGCAAGCCTGACGGTTGTGTAGAACAGTGCCGCCTTCTCTGGCTTCCAGAGACAGGACTGTATCACCTGAGCTGTGACTTTGCAGATTCACACCATAGCCTGTCCCTTTCCCCATGTGCACCCTTTTGTTTGTCTAGTGCCCTCCTTCCCTGCAATGCAGGTAACTGCAAGGGCCAAGCCTTTTAAAGTTATGTCTCTAATTTCAATAATGTAGTAACAGAAGTGGGCTACCATCCAACCTAACAAATGAAAGTGTGTTCAGGTTACAGCCTTGGATGCATAGCTCTGTTGGAGCTGCTCATAGAGGTTTACATAATTTTTCTGTTTTTTTAAGGCTATGGATCTAGTCCCTTCCATTTCCAGGGCATGGTGTCCTGAAATGGAAGGATGTCAGTGCTAGTCATCTAGCTGTCTATCTGGATTTTTTTATCTTGTCAGTCTTTTAAAGCTAGCTCTTAATTGTGGCTTTTTAAATAATGCTACTGCTCTTTGACATTTAACTGCTGCTATCATGTGGATCATGAAAACAGTTCACTTTTAACTGCTCAGCAGTTGAAACCCCTTGCAAAGTAAACCAGCTTTGATGAGCTGGGATTTATGACCAGAAATGTTCCAACCTGTACAGGTAGCTGCCTCACTTATCAAGAGATCTCTCTGAAACCTTAAGGTAAATGTTACAGTTTCGGGTAGTGTAGCCCCTTTACGTTTTAAATGTGACTGTGTGAATTGCTGTAAGACATTTATTTGTCGTTCCATTACTATAGGCAAGTGAGACAAATGTCTTCAGTTGTCAAGTTCATTCAGGGCCTTGAAAAATAGATCTTGTTTCAGTGTGTAAAGAGGGAGTGTTAGGCACAACACCTCTCAAAACCTGCAGTAAGACCTTTAATTTCCACTTGAGCAGATCTCTGACACTGGCTAAGAGGAGTCACTTGAATCACTTGCTCTAAGCATGTTTCTGCCTTGCTACTGGGCTGCCCTAACTGAGATCTAAAATCTGATTGTATTAAAAGTATGATAATAGTATTTTTTTGCAGCTTGGCTGTAGGCACTGCCTTGAAAAGCTTCTTATCCAGAACAAGTACAATAAATTCTGGTGGTATTCTTAAGAAAAAGCAGACAGCTTCTTCTAGGCAGAGATGGAAAAGTAATAATGAGGTGCTCATTGGTTCTGCCTGCCTTCCCCTCCATCTGTGGAAGCTTCTGAAAACCAAAGAAATAAATGCCAAACAGAGTATAAATTAGGATATTTGTGTTTTCCTACTAGCATTTCTAGTAAGTCACTCTCAAAAGGTTTAAAAAAATAGGAAATACCATATTGTTTCATTCTTCATACCCTCTCACTGGAATGGAAATTTATTTCCTCTGTTCTTCAGCAAAAGACACTTCAGTGGCTGTCAACATGCTGGTGACTCGCATCTGACCGGTGTTGAAGGTGGTGCTGCACAGTCCCTGTTCCTCTGCTGACAGGTTGCTCTGCCCTTGCTCCGTTGCTTGCTCTTATAGACACAGGATTTGGGATTCTTGTTTTCCTGTGCTTGTGTGGTGAGCAGTGTTGTTTGAACCATGTTTCCTGTGGCTGAATTCTGGTTTGGCCAGAGCAGTTCTCTGCAAGGTCCAGTAAATGCTTGTTGGCAGAACAGCAGGGTGCTCTCTGCAGAGGTGACAAAGGGATGGTGGTGGTGGTTTTTTTTGTTTTTGTTTTTTTTTTTTTTCTGGGAGAGCAAGCAGGTCATATCAAACCACCAAGAGTTAATGGTACATTTAAAAATTGGTAATTAATCTGCGACAGAGATACAAGGCTGCATCTGAACACCTTAATGAATAATGTTATCTTTCAGAAAAAGCTTTTCTTTTTCCAATGTATTACATGTTTTGTTTTGTTAAGGTCTGGTGGAATAAAAATCAGCTTCCTACAAGATAAATTATGCTACTACTGCTTTACATTTATATTCCTCTTAGGTGAGCAGCATAATGTCCTCATAATGTCGCCTTGGTGTACTACCAGTCGAGGTTTTTCAATCTCATTGCTTCAGTTTATTTTTATTGTACTTGCTCATGGGGGAGACCTTCATGCGTTGAGATCTTGTTGGTCAAGGTGGTGTTCAAATAAAAAGACAGCTTAGAAACTGTCTCAAAAAAACATTTCGCTGAAGGAGAATTAAGAACCCCAAAATAACATTTCATGGCTTGAGCTTACTACCTCATGGTACGTGATAACCGGAGAATCAGAAAATATAGTGCTAAAATAGCAACCATGGTCATAGTAGAAAAGTTGGGGTTTGGTTCTAATTTGTTTCCATTTGGATTTGAATTCATTTTCTGTCTTTTGGAAATGTGAAGAAAATCTTGAAAGGAGGTACTGAGAAAATGATGACTGTTTTCTATTCCTCTAACGTTTGTTCTTTGCTGTGTGTCCACCGCACATACCCTGGCAAGATCTCCACTTTATTGAATTATTTTTGAAAATGCAATATATTTTTTTCATGAGTCAAGTCAAAGAAGTTTGGAAAGAGCATGGAATTGTATTTAGAGATGGATAATTATTCATTGATAAGTAATTGCTGTCAGGACTGTGGGGTCTGATTCAGGTCACTGTTAATTTAACATAGTTCAAAAGGGAATGGATACTTTTTATTCACATACATTTAATCAAACAGTCCCTGGGGAGAAACAGAAGGGGAATTGAGAAGTGAGGATCGTCTAAGAAGATGCAGGATTTTGAAGTGATAGAATTATTTTGTTCTTTCTGGGAATGTTAGTCTTTCTCAATCTTTTATTTTATAAATAAAAATAGCATCTCAAAGGGTAGATCAGAGGCTGCTCATCCAGTTAAGCTGCTTAAAGCTCATTTAGGACCTGCTAGTGAGGTATTTCCAAGTGTCACTGATAACTCATGGTGACTTTTCAGTTGAAAACAGTTGTAGTTCTTAATTTCCTGCTTTGACAGTTCTTCCATGGCTCTTCACTCTGACTTGTGATATTTGTGCCAATTTGTCCTCCATGCCCCCACTGCCTGGAAGGTCTTTGGAAGAAGACAGACCCAAGGATGCAAGCTGATAGATACATCCTGCTAATTGATGTCTCATTTAGGTTGGAGCAACTTTCCACATATTGCAAAAGTTCAACACTAACAAGTGATGCTGTTTGGGTCTTTTGTGAGCCTAGAAGTATCACAGTATCTCCAAATGTTCCTGGAAAACCATTTGCAAAAAAAGAAAAAGTAGAGAACTCTGAATAGGAGTAGGACTTTCTCAGTCACTTTGCCTTCTCTCTCTCCCTAGTGTATGGGATCCTTTACCCTGGTGCTGTTCGTCCCCCACCCCATCCCCTTCAAACCCCACAAGCAGTACATCTCTAAGCTGCCGTGACCCTTTTTGGAGAGAAGAAACAATGTTGGAAGGTGGGTGTGAAGTTCAGCAAGCTTTCAGCCCATCCTTCTCCTTCTACCACAAGAGTGACAGAGTTACGCGGATACAACTGCTCAGGCCCTGGGAAGATGAACAGGATTGGGACTGGGAGGTGTGGAGTGAGGCTGGATTGGACCACCCAGGCCAGCATGGAGCAGGGCACAATAGCTCTGTTCTGGCTGGCCGGTAGCAGGGGTATCCTTCAGAATTGCGACACTGCCATAGTATTGGTAAATCACCCCATCAATAATGTTTAGCACCTCATCAGATCAGCCTTGTGAAGTGTAACATTTCTGGTTGCACACTGGTACAGGTGGTGTTCTCCTGCTGGAGAGTACATTATGGGAATTTCATGGCTCCAAAATATGCTTCAGTGTGGAAAGAGGTGCTTGACAGGGATCATAGCTTTGGGATTTATACATATAAAAGGATTTAATATATTACTTTGTGAATTGGATCCTGAAAGTGAGGGATTGATGGCATTTGTTATAACTAGGTCTGGTAAAAGCTTTGTTGCCCATTCTGTACTTCTGTAAGTCTACTTGATACCACGCTGTAGTAGCTCCATTGCTGTAGCTCTGGTAGACGGGATCTGACAGTTGTGCTGAATTGCACAACTGCAAGTGAATGTGGCTTTGGCCAAATGGCCGCTAAGCATTAGGACAAAATTGTCAAATTTGGTCTTGCTTTTATGATCTATTCTAACTTGTGGGTCCAACGCAAAACTCAGGCAGTAGAAAATAGTGTGGTAGGTCACGAAGCCACTCATTTTTCTGTTTAGAAAGTGCTCACTGGTGAAGAATTGCCCATATTGAATGACCAGCTTCAGATGGTCTTTGTGGTCTGATGCCTGGGTAAACTTCCAGCTAATTTTTCTACCTGCATGTGGACATTGAACTAAATTATTGCTTTTCCTTTAAACCTGTCAAATCAGTTTTGCTATCTAGTATTGCATACCAATCTTTATATAAAGGGGAACTATTCTCCTCTTGAAATGGCAGAAAGAACTTTGGAATCGGTATGTTAGCTTAAACCAAAGAATTTTCGTAATTGTAAAATGCCAGGCAAAAGGATTTGGCAAGATTACCCCCTCAGTCAAGAAAAAGGAAGACTAGGAGAGAGCTGTGAGTGCCTTTCTTCTGCAGATACCCAGTCCTGTGCTTTCAGATGAATCTTTCCTGGGATCTTAATGTTTAGTTCAGGGTTCAATTTTGTAACGTCTTATTAAAATATATATCGTGCCTTTATGAATATTTAAAAGCAAGCACTTAGTAAAGTTTTCATAATAGCCTCCACTAAACTTTTATGAACCATTAACAATGGTATGATGAACTAATTTGTGTGGTTTCTAGAGCCAAAGAACGGAAGATGGGAAGGTACAGAATCCTTGTGGGATAAGAAAACAATCGATTACTAATTGCCAACAGAATTGTAATGTCCTCTTCAGCTCAATGTGATTTAGCTACCAGGTAAACTGGGGAGGGAGGACCCACCCACCCAGTAAACCCCTGCTGTTTAGCCCATGGGAAGAAAATTGGACCTCTGGGTATTTTTAGGGCAAAGCTTACCATTAACATTATTAGTTGGCTGTGAACACAGTCCCGTGGAGGTTTACTGACTCCTGTGCAGACAGACAGACCCTCCTTGCCTGGCTGGAGTAATGATTTTATATAGTAAGGTGCAGAATTAGAAAGAAGGTGGTAAAAAGTGACTTCTAACACCTCTTTCAGAGGAATTTGGGACATTTAGGAAAAAAGATTTTTAGGGTAATATAAGACCAAAAATGGATGACATTTTATTGCTTAACAAATAGGTTCTCTGTAAAAGATTGGGGTCAGGAAGAAAATGCACATGAACTGAACTAGCTGTCCACATTTTACAGGCTGAGTGTAATGTGTAGTTTATTTTCTGTATTAAAATGGAAGAGTGTTTTGACAATTACTTTAAAGCAATCTATGTAGAAATATTGGTGTTTGTGAAAAGGAGCAGATTTGTTTCTAAAATTACTGGTCTGTGGATGACAAAGACAAGAAATCTTACTTGCAGAATATTTGGCAACATGGTTTGTATCTTTAAACAAAACACAGACTGATTTTTCAAGTGTTAACAATGACTAGGAACATTTATAAATCTCTACTACTTTTCTTTCTTCAAAGAATTTTCTCGTAAAGCCTTTTTGGGTTTGTTTGTTTCTTTTTTGAAGCCATCCAGTTGAAGATTGAATTTAGGGATCATTCTCTGTGAATATCTTGCAGAAGGTGAAACTCTCCTCTGAAAAGCAAATCAACTGGGATAGACTTGTAAGTCTTCTGGAAGGTCTATCTGTGTCATTATTTTTATAGTGTAAGGAAAAAGCCAAGGTGTCCAACACTGGATATTTCTATCAGATCATGCTTTGACAAGCCAATGGGAATTTCAGACTATTTAATATATGTTCTTATACAAGCTAGTGTAAGCACTTTATTGTTTTCTTCCATCCTTGCTTTCTTCAGACATCTGGAACAAGGTGTCTTAGCATCAAAGCTGTGAAGAAGACGTGTGGGCTGGACTGTTTCTACTTCTGAAAAAATTGCTGTATGTGTTTACTGTCCCTTTGCATCACATTAGCCACTTCAGATGGTCACAAACCAGTGACTGGCAGTTGAACATAGAGAAAATTATAGGCAATCAGCATCAGACAGTTTTTCTTCAGGTGACTGTTACAGGGGAGTTCTTAGCTCCTTGCTGACATGCAGCTGGTGGGTAGCAATGTGGAGGGAGGGAGAGTGGAAAGAGGTAATGGAGGGAAAAGAAATCTTACCTTGGCTTCACCAGTGGCAACATGAGCATATGCAATTATAAGATAGCTGGCAGATGACAGAGTTAGTTAATGTAACAAGCCCTGTAAAGCATTTAGCCACATTCTAGTGTTTAATCAGCTGTGTAAAGTGCAATATCTATCTTTCAATTTTATGCCATTAAGGGAGACAAGATTTTGATTAGGTACTTAATCTGGGCAAGAGGAAAACAGGCCCAGAGCAAGCCCACAATAGGCAGCAGAAGGGACATTCGACGAAGGATTCGATAAAGGAGAAAGACAGAAATTTAACATAAAAGAGAATTAGTGCAGCTCCTTTCAATTTAGTGCACAGATTTTTATGGACTAATCAATTAGAGGCTGTGGCTGTGCTGCTGGGAAGTGGTGCCGTGTTAGAGGCTTTGCCATATTAATTCTGTTCATTACACTGAGGTCAGATGGAGTGCTTTGGAGAAGCCCCTGCTGCTGAGCAGGTCACATCGTGGGTGTCGTCCCTTTGTTCAAAGGGGTAAATGGGTAAAGCGAGCACTGAAGTTGTGGGGCTGTTGTTTGTATAGCAGTTTGCTCTGTGTGAGCACTTGCAGGTTCTTTTGCTTTCTCTCATTTGGTCTTTCCTTTGAAAGTTGGTTTCTTGATACTTTCCTCTCTTGAGGAAACAGTTTTCCTAGAAAGAAAATGAGATCCAGTGGAAGGATGCTAGATAGAACTTTGGAAGGTCTGGGTGCAGTTTGCAGGTCTACTTAAGACCTCCTTCTGACCTTCAACAAACTGTCCCAGCTCCTAAGGTGAACATTGCCTCACATGAAAACAATGGAAATTAACTACCTTATCATGTGGAGATGAGAAATGGAAGCACTTCTGAGTTATAGGTAACTGAGAGCTGTGTACCTGTTCTCTCATGCAAATAAGATGCATTCAGGTGTGCCAGAGGCACTGCTATATATTGCAGGCTGTATCTTATGCAGTATCTAGGGATGTGCACCTGTGGAAGTCACAATATATGAGCAAGTATTTGAGGCATCTACCCCACTTGTGCTTGGGTCAGGAGGGTAGCAGCGTAGGCTTTCTGTAAAAGGGAGCCTGCTGTCAGACTGAGATCTTGCACAGGGAAAGATTTGACTTCTCTCTGAGGAGGATGCTACACAGTTTGGGGTAGGGATGGCAGAGATTCATTGTTCTAGGAGAGCAACACAGGGAGCTGAAAGAGTGCTGGGTCGCAGAACCCTGGTATGAAAGAGGTGAAGAGAAACCTTCAGGAGGTGAACTGAAGAGGATGGAGATCTGGCCAGGGGAGAGGACAGCTTTCAGTTTCTCTAACTGCAGTGAGGGAGATTACCAGGATTGTAATTAGGCAGGGTGCTTGAGCAAGCATCATGAAGAAAGACAGAGATTTTTGGGGAAGCACTTGGATCTCTCAAGGGTCTGGAATACCTGTAGCGATTTGAGATTTGAACTGTGATAGCTTAAAACAAATTCCAATATAAAGGTATTTGTCTCACAGAAGTGTGGGAAGAGGAAAATGAGTTGTTTAAGACTGTGAGAAGATCTGGTACCAGGTCAGGTATGACTTTCTTCTAGGGGTTTCCCTGCTTTCTGTATGGGTAGCTTTTCATCAGGTAATATAGTGTAGAAACTGAGAAGTATTTTTGGAGTGAGAATGTGTAGTGTGCCTCTTCCAACCATTTGGAGGTGCTTCAATGTTTTCTTCTTAGTCTGCCCTTTTCCAGACAAGAGCAGTCAATCCATAATCCAGCCTGTGTTCCTGTCAGAGTTTATATTTTGGTTCTCACCCATGAGCAGTTCAGAGAACAAGTTCTCTTTTTTTAGTTCTGGTGGATTGCAGTGTTTAGGATTTTATCTACTCCACAGTATATGTATGGTCCTGGAGAGGCTGGAGGACAGAGTCTGTCTTAGGAAAACCACTTTTTTCAGCTGTCATGTTTGTGGAGTAGCATCTAGGACTGGCACCATAGTGTGCTTTGTGCATTGATTTCAGACATGAGTAAGCCAGTAAAGATCAAGGGAGAAGAGACTGCAGATGTAGAGGTTAGAAGAGAATGTTCCCTGTTCTGTTCAGTGCAGATTTAAAAGTAGTTGTATTTCTTCTTCGAGTGTTTTTCTTCTTAGCACTGTCCCTCTACCTTTCAGGAAGTAATGTGTGGTCTGGGGTACTCCCTTCTAAAGCAGCTTCTGAGGCTGACCCACCACATTGTGAGACTCACAGTACGATGCTCTCGATTTCAAGTGGCAATTTGTCAGTCATTCTGGGTATATCTATGTAAAACAGTGGATTTTTTGTATGGTGTAAAATGGTAAGTCCATGGTCTCTAGAAGAGTTTAAATAGAATTACCACTTAGCTCCCTTGGCTTTGGTGTGGCATGTGGGTTGGGATTTATTTTGTCACCTTCCATCTAGTCTCTGCACTGGGTTGTGCTGGGCTTCTGATGGTTCCCTCTAATTCTATTAAACTACAGAATTACTTTTGTTGTTCTAAATACAGTGGCTCCTTCAAATCCTTGTCTCCTGAGGATGATATGACGGAGCGTATTAGTTTATGGTAAGCTGCAGAAAACTTGAACTCCCTGCGTGTTCAATTCATGGAGAGTTATGACAGGTTATGCCTGCAGGCTACAAGTTAGGCAAATTATTTTCTGTTCAAACATTTCATTTCTGTGCAACTCTATAATTCTATTTTTCGTCTTTTCTTTTTTATCTCCCTGCAAGGGAAGTACTGTGATATAAAACACTTCGGCTCTGCCTGCTTCTTCCCTGCATCTATATATGAGACTAGGAAAATGAGGTGCATTTTTTTTTTCTTTAATCATATAACCATCTTGTTTGCTAACTAAAATCATTTTACGGAAGTCACAGCTGAAAGCATAAAATGCAAAGGGAAAAGAGCATGGGTTTTTTAATCTCATTAAGTCTGTAAAAATGGTGACATTTGGAAGATACTGCTAAAGACTGATGTGAAATTGTATAAATGAGTGAATTCCAAATTATTAGGAGCCCTCAGTTAAGATTTGGTCCTGTACAACTGGAGCCAATTGTTATTTCATGTATAGTGGGAGTGAGGTCACACTTTTTTTTTTTTTTTTTTAAAAGAGGTCCTTTCTAGACTGTCCCTTTAGAATAAAACAGATGAGGCGTATCTACCTGCTTGCACTTGTTTTTCTGCAGACAGATTTTTAGCTCTTCTAAAACTGTGTGCAAGGGCTTTCAGTTGTGTTTAAAAGTCTGCTTCTGGACCAGCAGCCCAAATGTTGTGGCCATGCACTGGGATTGGCTCCCTGGTAGGGGAGCCACAAGCTCTAAAGTGAAGCTGTGCTGGGAGTATGGGACAAGTTGAAACAAAGGCATAATTACCTGGAGTAAGGCTCTAAGCATCCCATTGTGGTCATAACTTTTTTTTGTCCTTGAGGAGCTGCAGGTTTCCGGGCTTGTCCTCTTTGTGTCCATGAACTAAGCGAGGATCTGATTTGAACTGGGATATAAATGTACTTCAGGCAGAAAAATCCCTGTTGGCAGTTCCCATAAAACAATAAAATCATGTCAAATTTGACTAATTCTTGGGATGCATTGCCAGCAGAAAGCTGACAGTCTGAATTTGTCATCACTGGAGGGAAAAGTGTGTGTGTTTCTCTGTGCACAGGAGTAGGGAATGGACTGGGGGAGAATAAGGCAACTGTTAACAAAATGGAGACAGCACGGTACTCCATTAATGTTATTAATAACCCTATCAGATTTTATTGAAAAGATGCTCTCTGTATCTGAATTTGCCCCTATTTCAACCCATTTATTAAAGCTGAAATAGCTGGAGTCACTTCAGACCATATTTATTATTATTATTTGCTGAATGAATGCTGTGATTATGGGTCCCATGGGAATTAGAAGAGATAAAGTGTCATCTTTCAGTCTCTCCTCACCTTCCCCAGGGAGCAGTGGAGAGAATGGCTTCCTCTCTGTCTTTTTCTATTAGACTTCTCTCTAATTTCTATTAATAGGGTTCTGAGACCTGCTGTAACACTTGAAAATTTATCTCTTACATTTGGAATGGTGATATTTAACAATAATGGTAAGCTCAGAGGAGTATTTTTCTTTTATGCTTCCTTCTGTGCCTTCCTGAGCTGGTCATTGATTCCTAGAATTTTACTGACAGTTCAAGGATCTTTCTGGACATCTGCAAAATATCCTGTGGGCCATTCTTGCTTAGTTTCAATGGGAGCTGAAAACCTGTCTCTGTTTTTAGATGTAAAGCTGTGTTATATATGGGGAAAATAAGAGTGGGGGGAAGGTCCCAGACCAATATAGGTTACCCGTGAAGTCATCCAGTTGTGTGGTTCCTCTCCTGTGGTTTTAGGCTTGAGGTTATTCATGCTCAAACCTGGCTCTGACCATATGGTATTAGGTATGGAAATTATATCACTGTGGAAAAGAGTTGTAATTGGTCTGAGATGAGGTCATCCTTTGTAAGCACAAATGATACGGATGATGCTGAGTGAAATGATTACTGTGTTGGGGTGTGCTGGTCCTACAAGGAAAACCCCAGGTGTAACATTAATGCAACTGAGGCAGCAATCAGTTCTGTGAAAGGGTCAAGGGGAGGTGAGGAATGATGCCAACTCCCTCCTTGAGGGGAAACTGGGAGAGCAAAGGCCTGTTGTCATTTTCTGTGAAGAAAATAAGTGTATTTGCTTGAAGGATGGGGCTTTGAGCCTTTCATTGAAAGGGGTGATGGCAACAGTTTGTGAAGATAAAGAGCCTTCAGATCTATTTGTTTTATTCCCCTTTTAATGTGCATCTGAACTTCTTTGTTTAAAATAAAAGAAAGGAGGGAGAAGATAATTTGTTCATTGTCTGGTTGGCTGGAAGTCATTTTGGTCCCTTTTTGAGAAGCTGCAAACTTCCAATATTTCTTTATATACATCACCCAAACTTCTGTGTGTACCCCTCTCCCCAGACTGTTTATACCTTGGTTTACGCAAATATCCCCCAATGTTTGCATATACAAATTATTGCGTCAACAGGTAAATACTGGAAATGTGGAAGAAAGACAACTGTATATACAGATATACAAATACATATATAAATGTCTTAGATTCTTGCACAGTTAAGTCTGTCCCTTGCAAATGGCTGCTTTCACCAACCTGCAGGTAGCCTTTTTTTTCAAGGGACTCATCGAGTAATTTTGACTCTGAGACAGAGGGTGGTGAATTACTCTGATTCTTCTCAGAGTATCTATATGTTTGAAGTGCATGTTAGAGCTAGGCTTGAGCAGCAATCACATGAAACCAGCTGAAGGACTCCCAAACAGAGCTGTTCTGATGGTGATCCAGTGACACTGGAGTGATTGCAGCGCAGTGTTCTGGGGTGAACTGACTCCTCTGAATCACATCTGTTCCCTCATTCACTGATATAAAAATAGTATAAAAACAAGAGTATTTGGTCATATTCCAAAAGTGCATGTGTTACACTTCCAACTTGTTTGGGTATCTTGGGGTCAAGGTTGACTCCAGAAGAAAACAGCACTGAAAACGAAGTCTGTGTTTTGCTTCATTACTCTTATCTGTCTTTGTATTTTTCACTCCCTGAAATCTCTCTCCTTCTATTTAGTGTTTAAATTTCATCATCAAAGATGAAGAAAAACAACCACTGTGTAAACAGAGTGAACAACAGTAAGGGAAAACAAACATATATTAGGAGCCTGGAAACGTATTTTCCTGCCTTCCTGTGCAGGAACAATACCAAAAGGAATAAGAACAGCAACTTTATGCCAAAGCAGGGTTGAAAAACAAGTGTACAGTCAACTGGATGTCCTGAGAGCATACCAACTACTTAACCTAGCAGAGAAAACTGAACTGAAACAAGAGACAGCTTGGAGAAAACCCTAGAGCAACACCTTGTTTTCCCCTGCCAAAAGAAGGTTTGTCTCCCTTGCAGACTAAAGTTCATAATTTTCAGCAGTTTTACTGTTTGCAGAAATGTATTTTGTGCCTACAAAGTAGAGAATGTCTTCTGAAGACACTAGTGACATTGGATACTTAGCTGGTACATCTTCTTGAGGCCTGCTTTTCTCAGTCATCTGGTGAGATAGGGTGAGGAAAAGCTCTTTAAATGTACTGCTTTTTTTTTTTTTTTTTTTTTTTTTCTTAAAACCTTGGTTTGATTAAGTTTTGGCATTACATTTGTTGCATGAAAGACAGGAACTCCTCTGATTATTGGAATCATAGAGTCAGGTAAATCAAAGGAACAGATCAAAAGAAGAGGAAATATTAATGAAAATCTATATTCTTTGGTCAGCGTTTTTAATAGCTCTTGTGGAAAATCAAAAAGGAGAATCAGCTGTACCTAGGAAACTTGTCTGATAAGGATGATATAATGCAGTGCATTAATGCAAACTTCAGTGCTACATACAGCTGGAAACAAAACTGAAAAATGATGTTCTAAATAATAAAGCAATATTTGACTGTTTAAAAGCCTCACAGTATGAAATTTGTCAAAATTTGACTCTTACGATTGGCCTGGGGAGGCAGAGCATAGCAGTAAAGCCCAAATCTGAGAGGTTGGTGCTCTTGCATCAGAAATGTAACTGAAAGAATTAATCACTCCAGTTGCATTTCCTCTGTGACAGCTGCTGAGTGGAATATGGGGAAAGTGGTTTTTAATTTTTGGATTCTTTTGGCTTCTCTGCTTTAAACAATGTCTAATATTGCACAGCTAAGTGGAGAACTGGGATCAGCAGTGCTGGGTAGATTTGACTGCAAAAGTTTATCTGGAAATAGCTGTTTAGCATAAACTGAGTCCCTTTATATGATTTGACTTGGAGTTTTTTGCACCATGTGGAGTTCCTCACCTCGAGGATGGTCACAAGTGGAGCACAATATGCAAACAGGATCTGTAGGTGCAAACTGATTTATTGGCAAGCTTCACATCTTGGGAAAAGTCAGCCTCAGCTCTGCATCCCTCTTTCAAAAACTCTAAGTGGAAAAGGCACTGTTCATCCGTGCCAAGCTAAAGGAATCAATCATGTGGAAATGCAAACCGAGTACCATGGCACTGAGTTAAGTGTAATACAGTCTCTGAGCATCATTCGTTTGCTTTCAGTTTTGAAGCTGGAAGGTGTGCTGTCTGTATTTTCTACTTCTGTGCACAGCTAGGAATGTCCAGGACACTCTAAAATGTTTCTCATGTCACTGGGTTTAGGTGGGGATATGTTTTAGCAATCAGTGGGAATCGTTCAGGAGAGTTTGCTACAGGAAAAGCTGCTACATGGAAATGGGCTGATGCAAATTACTGTCCCTACCTGTGTTACTGTGAGGAGTCAGGTAGGAAGGAAAGAGGCTGAGCGCCCTTCATCGCGGCCTCTCAATTGAGAACATCCTGTCCTTAAATGCTTTATATAACCAAAGATGAAGAGGCAGCAAAAATGCTGCAGAAGAGAACTGAAATGTTGGTAGATGTGCTTAAGCACTGCTTTGAAAAGATTCATAAGAAATATTTGGACCTAGTAGATGACCTTTGGTCTTGAAGAAGAATCTCGGTTCTTTCCCATCATTCACCTTTATTTTTGAAACCACTTTAATGGGTTTTAATAGGATGGGTGTTTCAGTCAGAGGCAGAACTCTAAAATATTTTCAGCAATAAAATGTGGAATTTGCATGATCTGGAACCTTGGAGCATAGGATTGTGAAAGCAGGTTTCTAAAACAATGGTTTTGGGGTGAATGATTTAATAAAGTATACATTTGAACCTCCCCCCGCCACCAGCAGCTATCTTTTGGGATTGTTATCCCTGTAGTCTTCAAGCTTTTTTTTTTTTTTTTTTTTTTTTTTTTTTTTTTCCAGTCAAATTGGTTGTCAACCCAAGCTCCAGCTAGATCTAATTGCCCTCTAGCCGCAATGGATGAACAGGATCTATCTCCATTCCTCAGCTGCCACCATTTACAACTTCATGTGTTGATGCAAATAAAAGATGGCAGTGGTTCATACCTAACACTCCAGGCTTTGAAACTGCATGGGATAGATCAAATCCTTGTTACAGGAAATTTTTCTACAAAGCTGGTAACTTTTGGCTGAAGGGCAAGGTGTTTGACTGGGGGTAGCAAAAACTGCATTTGCTCCTGTTAGTGCTCAGATTTGCCATAACAACCAGATTTATTTGTGTTTTTACACTTATAGTTGCCCTTGTTTAAAACTTGCTGGTGTGGTTTTTGGTGCAGCAAGGGAAAGAGATGTTTGTAGCAATATTATTTCTGCAGGCTCTATGCAAAGTGCTGTATTCAACACAGGAATAGAAAATGAGTGTGTTAAAAGATTGAGCGCACTGTGGGGCTGTAGGCTCCACCCTTTTGCAAGAGCCAGTTTAAACACTTTTACAGGGCAGAGTCTTTCTCCGATTTTGGTTTAAAACAGTGATCAGACGCTGAGGTGCCAGAAATCTCAGAGTATTTCCTGCCAGCTCTGCAGATGTTAAAGGACACAGACTTGGGATAAGGCTCAAATAAACACTCAGTTTTCTTTTTTTTTTTTTTTTTTTTTTTTTTTTTTTTTTTTTCTATTGAATGTTTAAATGAATGAAACCTGAGCTCCTAACCTGAGATTTCCAACTTATTAAACTGAGGAAATGCAATAGAGCGCACCACTCAATGTTTTTCAGTGTTTTGCCTCCCAAACTTCCCTGAATTATCATGTATCCTTCCAAGCTCTACTGTGTGATTCTGCCTTCCTATTACCATTGGAGACAAACTGGAGAAAGAAACTTACTTCATAAGCAAGCCTAATATTAAACATATAAATAATTCATCCTTCAGCATTATTTATAATGCAGTAGCATCACTGTGCTATCTCATATGCAATTTCACATTGCCTCTTTTTAACTGCTTTCCTGCCAGGCGCATCCTTCAGTATGTTCTAAACCAACATCAGCTGCTTGTTTGATTCCCCCCTCTCCCTCCCCCTTTCTGGTATAACTTCTAGTTACGCTGAAAACTTTTAATGCACAAAGCATAGACAAGGTTTAAATTACAATGCCAGTGAGTATAATGCTATTTATACTACAATATAAGTTACAGTACCAATTGGATCTGAAAACTTGTCTAAGAAAAATGCCCAGTGTAACTACAGCAGGGGGAAATCACTGTTTTAGCCTTGCTTTTCAGTGTTAGAACTGTACTTAGAGAGTAACTTTTAAATTATTCCGTAGTAAGAGCAGAATATGCTGTTCCACTGGTCAGTTGCCCCATGTAGATGGGTCTGAGGCTTTTTTTGGGAGAATGCTTTTGTGTCCTACACACACACACAAAATCTGGAATAACAATAACGAGGCTTATCTTTGTATGATCAAATGAAAGCTGTAGTTGAATGTTGCATTTGTTTCTTAATGAGTAGTGTCAGGCTGTGCCCTGTGCTTAACAAAAGCATATGTGCAGATATTGTTCTGTTATGATTACGGTACAATTATATCATGTCTGTAATAGATTACTGCATCTGGCCTTTTCTCAGTTTAGGAAATCAAGAAGGAGATTAGTTGATAACTTCTGAGAATGTACCTAAATAATTTAAAAAAAAAAAAAAATCCTTTCTGTATTAGCCAAATTCCTCTACGGTCAGGTTTGGGAGAACAATTCTTTTGGGAAAATTGTTGTTTGGTTTTGGGTTTTTTTGTTACTGAAGAGAACACTTTTAAATACTCTGCTGTCTGTAAACCTGTTTTTATTTTAAAACAAACGCCGACAACATTAAGAATTTTAAAAAGTTTCAGCTGGGAAATTAAGTACTTTAATTCATAAGTGCCAATTATTTTTAGTAATTTCATGTTTCACTCTTACCTCTGTGCAGCACTTTCTTGCTCTGTCTACCCTTTGTTATTGGCAGCACAGTGCGTCGCCTGAGATGTAGTTTTGTGCAGGAGCCTTCTCCTGGGAGGAAAATGGGGCATGTGAAGTACAACAGTGGCTTTTCAGATTTAAATTTGCTTTAATTTAATACACCAAAAGCCTCAAAAGCTTGTGTGGG
Organism: Athene cunicularia; assembly: GCF_003259725.1. Taxonomy (NCBI): domain Eukaryota; kingdom Metazoa; phylum Chordata; class Aves; order Strigiformes; family Strigidae; genus Athene; species Athene cunicularia. The sequence continues at coordinate 11,082,355 of NW_020799125.1, read as the reverse complement.
TAGAAGGAATCAACTTTATTTTCTGATCAGCTCACTTCACAACATACATCTGTTTTCTATAATTGCTGCCTGTTTCATTAGGACACATCCCATTTTCTAAGTGATGGGGTAATAAGGGTCAAAATGATGATTGAGTGGCAGCTCCCAGTCTGTGCTGGGTGTGTGGGAGAAGAACTGAGGTTAAATGCTTGGGTTTGGGGGACTGGCTGGTTTGTGAACCAAAAAGGTGGAAAGAATTTACCTAGGATATTAGTTATTAATCTCCATCTAGACAGTGTTCTGAGCTTTAATTTTCTGCTTCAGGTTCATTTTAATATCAGAAGCTGGTATTTGTTTATTACTGGTGTCCAAGTCTGGCAGGAGATAATGATCTTGAATGTATGCTGAAACTTTGATTTGCTGCCTTGGGATCTGTCATGGGTGAAGGTGCAGTTCTCAAAACATTTGTGCCTTGGCTTCTCAGAGCAAGGGAATAGCGTTGGTATTAACTTTTAATGAAACTAATGCTTGGGCCAGTTTAACAAACATGACGGAAGACATTTCCTAGCTATTTTTAAATTATTTTAAAATGTCATAAAATGAAAGGAATGTACCTGGAAAGACTCTTTCAAGAGTCCTCTTGATCCATAACTTAACCCAAACTGTACCCAACTGCTCAGTGCGTACAACTCCATGGGCTCTTCTCTACAACAGCTGCAAGTTGCCCACTTCCACAAGCTGCTCCTCTGGTTTGGCTTCCAGCATGCTGATAGCTTCTTACTGACTGCTGAAGGCTGGTACCAATCCTCACCCAACCTTTCTTAAAAAGATTTCCTCACCTGGGATGTGTACAGGTAATCTGATGGCAGGGGGCATGCTTTGTGTACTGCCTTTCCTGCCGACTAAAGCTATTGCCTTGTGCTTCCCACACTGTGTGCATTCTTTTATTTCTGTGCAGTTTTTTACTACTTCTTTGCCCTGAATTTTGATTTTGGGCAGCCCATGTTCTGGCATTGTTTGCTGAACGATGCCTTGATGTGTGATTAATACCCTTAGGTGCTATGGTAATACAAATAATTAATGAAGGGCTCTTTAATTCTTCTTCATAAAAAAATGTTATGTGGCATGTTTGAAATACAGCTAAGATGGAGCCATGTGCACCAAAATAGGCATATCTACTTACAGTAACTCTGGTGTATTAAAATGCACAGTTTTATTATCAGTAACCTTGTATGCCTTGCAGGCATTTAAAATCCTGCTACCCTGAACAGCAATGAGAAAATAAGAGTTGCCAAACAGGAGCTTCCTTCACGCCAAAAGCCTGAGTTGTAACATTGTGAGGGCTTCACAGTGCCTCTCTGTTCTTTTGGTCACTGGTCTTAAGTTTAACATGGTTGTTCTTCCAACTTCTTCAAACGTTAAGCATGTACTTACTGTATGTTCATTTGCCGATGCTGAAACCAGCATGTGGGGATTTCGTTAATTGCCCTGGCTTCAAGCTGTATTTCAGCAGCCTCCTTACTGAAGCAGCAAAGCACCTGAGGTCATAACAAAACACAGAGCAAGTAAGTTAAGGTGATATTTTCTGTGTGCTTTCAAGCTCTCATGATAAAAGCTGATGTAGGTACAGTTCCAAGCCAGGGGTTAGAGGGAATGTTGTGGAGTGCCAAACCTAGTGAGGATACTAGATTGATTTATTTTTATGTGTAAGGCTGGGGAAGGCTTTTACAGTTCCAGGTTTCTTGAGTCTCCCCCCTTCTAGTGTGTGAGGAGGTAATGCCAAACTGTTATGGCCTGCATAGATAAGAGAGATTATTTCCCACCCCCCAATAAAGAACGTCTCAATTACAGCAGTGCTGGTATGGTGTGGTACTCTGCATTTTTTCTCTTTAGCTTAGGTTCAGAATGAACATCTGGCTCTTTCAGTGTGTGTCAGAGCAGGGTAACTGCTGGGGTATATTCTGTGACAATGACTGGAGTGGGGAAGAGAAAGCAAGGAAGATCACATTGCAAAAACTTAACTACCTTCATGAGGAAGGTTGGGCTGGGAGCATTGTCTGAAGGGTACCATCAGAGACAAGGAGAGATAAGTAGAGATGTCCTTCACTTGTGAGGTGTCTAGGACTTCATTTCTCTTTGAATGTCTCCCATATTTTTGTTGGCTTTGTCTGTTAGCTTCTTTTAAAAAAGAACAGGAAGGTCATCTGACACATCAGACTGCTGTAGCTCTTGGCTCATGGTGTGACCTGGAGGATCCCACAACTGCCCTGTGCCATACTGGAGAATGGGACTGGTGTGTGGTTCACCTTCTTCCTGAGGAGTGCAAAGGCATCCTCATCCTGCTGAGTGAGGTGCCCTGCTGAGAAGCAACACAAATTACAGCAGGTTGCTTCTGGGCCCTTAGTACCCTTCTTTTCCTTTGTCCTTCAACTCGGATATACAGTGCACGTTTATTTTTCTTTCGGTTCTGGAGAAAACAAACAGCAGAGTCCAAAGCAGACAGGATTTTCTAATCTCCCATAAAAAGGCTATGGAAATTTGAAAGGAAAGGAAGATGATAGTATCGCCTATACTGAGATGGCAATTATGGGTCCTGGGAGGAAATGTATAAAGCCTTATTGAGTGGAGATAGCCGAGATGGCTGCAGGGGCCTGCATGGTGCGAGGAAAAGGCTGGAGGAAACCCTTATCGGACCTGTTATCCTGTCTCTGTCATTCCCATACAGATTAATGAGCTCCAGGATGCCCTCAGCCATGTTCAGACCGGGGTCTGTTTATCCCAAAATAGAAGGTGCTGTCTTGTGCCAGAGTGTCATATTCCCAGGCCAGCAGCACCATTGTGTTTTATTACCCCATTGTATTCAGGGGTTACATCCAAACTTTTCCTCTTATCTCCTTAATCACTGTTTTGATGGATGAGCTCCATGAGAAAAGCTGCTGTGGCTGTCACTGCTGAGGAGACTGTATGGATCAAAATGGTTGCTTGGCACTTGCTGAGGCTTGGCTTCCTAATAGTTCTTGCACCAGCTCTGGGCAAAGCAAGGGTGTGTGTGTGTGTGTGTGTGTCTTACCTTCCTTGCACGAAAGCAGGAGGAAGGAGTGGGATGGAGAGGAGAGCAGCAGCTGTGTTTGTTCTGCTCTTGCCAGCAGTGCAAGGCTGCTCTGCCCTCTCAGAGTGTCTCGAAGCATGCTTGGGGGATGGCGCGGGAGCGGGTGAAAGTCAGATTCATGTGTTCGGGAACATCCCCTGCCCTCTTGAACTCCCACGTAGCCGGCTGTCCTTTCCACCCCAGTGCAGTGCTACTTGGAGCCTGACAGAAGCACCATGAATCTGCAGTCGTTAATGCTGCAGGATGTGCAGTTCCCTCTGAAGGCTCCTGACTGCTCTGCCATTTCCCTGGTGCAATCCTGGGGAATTATCCATATCTCTGACAAGAGAATAGGTTACTAATGCACCAACACAGCTGTTTTGACACTTTTGATGAATAACATTCAATACTATTAATTGGAACAATTGCTTTTCATTTAACTAAATCACTAGAATTGCTAAACTAAATTGAAACGGAATGTAATTTTGCCTCGCTCTCCTTTAATATGGGCCTCTAAATGTCTTCTCCCTGAAGAATTAGTAACTTAATCACCTAACAGTGATAACTGTTTCATAGCCCTCAGCTGGAAGGCTTTCCTGCTAAGCAGTATTGCATGGGAGTAGAGTGTTATAGCAGGGAACAAATCCCATCTCTTTCCTTTCTCCCCCTCTCTGCTGCAATATTAATCATATTAAAAATGATTCTCTTCCTCTTTCTCTGTTCCAGCAAGATCTTTATAGATCATCATAATTTCACCCCCCTTCTTTTTGCATTGTATCAATCACTTGGTATGTCTAACAGGGTGCACAACAATTATATCTGTCCATTATGTTAAAGATGGATTTTTGCTGTCAATGACTGGGAGATGGGCTCTTGTTCATTTTCCAATGAACTCATCTTCCAGTGCACACAACGCAAACACCATAACATAATGTGGTCACTGCACTGATCAAAAAACTTAAAAGATATGACTATGTGGCAGATGTTTAGCTGTTTTTATTTAGAGAAAAAAAAATCAGGGCATAAATAAAAATAGCCTATAATGTATTTGCATTGCCTTAAATTTACATGGCTTTATATCTCAGTTAAAAAGCATGGCCAGGAGTTTCTGCAGTCTCAAGACAAAACTTGTTGGACTGAAGAGAGTGGGAATTCAGCGGGGAAGGCTTCTGCTAACAGGTAGCATATGGTTCTTATTTTATTGCACTAATAGATGGAGTCCACACAAGTTCATTTTACAGCTGGGAAAATGGAAATCCAGAAATTAGATGCTTTAGCCGAGTTATGCGGAAAATTACTGGCAAAGCTTGTTTTACTAATGAATTGTTTTGTGCTCTTCCCTCTAAATTTGCACTTGCTGTTTTTTCCTGTCAGTGAATGATTTAAGTTTTGCAGACCAGCTTCTTAAGTTTGTTCAGAGACTAGAAAAGTTACAAAGCTGAATGTTATTATTACTCAAATATACTGAGATTGCATTAGTAACAATGTTGTTCCATTGGAATAATTCTTAGGTTCATAATTGCGGAGAAGAAGCTCAGAGTCTGGAGGTTTCTGTTTATGCATAAGGCAGGTAGATGCCAAGCTTGTTCATCTTGCCTTACGCTGGTTTCAGAAGGCATCCTGGACTTCATTCAGGCCTTGTGTTGCTGAGACGTGTCCACTGGAGACAGATTATCCTCTCTTAACATAAGCAAACTGATGCTGACTTTTGGGTACTGCCTGCTCGGGCAGTGCTGCCAATGTGAGTCCTTTGAGTATTTTGTCACAGAACCTTTTCCCTGTCCAGTTGTGTTGGGCGTGACACTGCATTCTCCACAGATCCATTATTTTGCAACCCTTTTGGTTACAGGATTCACTGGTTTTAAGCACACACACACCTCCCCCCCCCCCCC